>NW_004457313.1:153396-190576 GCF_000313135.1 Acanthamoeba castellanii str. Neff | reverse complement strand
TCCGCCGCCTCGCCCACCGCGGAAGCCGCCGCCACGGCCGCCTCGGAATCCGCCACCGTCTTCGCGGTCGTCACCGCCGCGACCGCCTCGGAAGCCGCCGCCGTCTTCGCGATCACCACCGCCGCCTTGGTAGGCAGTGCCATAAGTCTGCGCCGCGTATTCGGCGCTCTCCTGCTTCTTTTGGATGACCTTCTGCTTGAAATGCTTCTCCTGTTGATTGGTTAACACATACGCGCGCATAAGTGTGGTTGGGGGGAGAAAGAGAGAGGATAGTCAGATCAGCATGACAGACGGTAGATCTGTGCATGAGGCAAGCAACGAGCGGGCCGTGGCGATGTTGAAACGTACCCTCTGCTTTTGAAGTTTATCTCGCTTGCTGTCGATCTTTTCCCTGCGAGCGGCGCTGTTACCTCCGCCTGTGTGTGTGGTGTGTGTGTGCGAGGGAACGGTGACACTGTGAGCATGGAGTGTCCAGAAGCACCTCGGCATCGGCCAGTGTTTGGTAAGTACCTCCGGCAGTGAGTTCCACGTTGATCTGTCTGCCGTCCATGTTGGTGTGGTGCATCTTCAACGCTTTCTGCGGTTGGGATTTGAGGAGTGAGGCCTTGCGTGGGTAGGGCCAACAATGGCTCACAGCCCCGCGAGCCGCACAGAACCAAAGGAGAGTGCCAAGAAGAAGATGATGATGATAAACGGAGACGGTACCTGCAAGGCGAAGAAGTCCTGCACCTCGAGGAAGGCACAGCCACGAGGCTCGTTGGTTCCCTTCTTTGTCAGCAGGCGCACGTCCACAATGTTGTCTGTCCAGGCGCGTGAAGATGCGAGAGTGAGTGCACTCACACTCTCCCGCAAGTAGTGGCAAGTGGAGTGGAAGGGCACCTGCCAGGGCACGGAAGTGTTCGGTGATGCTCTCTTTGGTGGCCTCGTACGAGAGGTTGCCTGCACCACACAAGAAACAGAAGGAAATCGCGATTAAATAAAATCACAATGTATAATAGGGGAGACGAGGCTGGAGGCATACCAAGGAAGAGGATGTATCGCTTCTTGGGTCCTTCTTCTTCCTCCTCCTCCTCCATCTGGTCTTTTTTGCCCTTTTTCTTGTTCTTCTTCTTGGCCGTGGCATCGCCATTTTCGCCGTTCTCGCCCTCAGCATTCTCTCCGGTGTCAGCCGAGGTGGTCTTTCGGCGCTTCTTGTTCTTCTTCACCTCTTCCAGGGGCACCAGCTTCACCTCGCCATTTTCATCTTCGATGAGCTCCTTAATCTCCTCTTGCTCATCTTCCGGCGGCACAATCTCTACGGGTGGCTTCTCTTTCACTTCCTTCTTCACCTGGTCCCTCTTCCTCTTCTTGTTGCCATTCTCAGCCGTCTTGGATGCGGCCTTCTTCTTGGCAGCATTTGCCGACGCGGCCGCCGGAGCTGATCGCTTGCCCTTACCCTTGGCTGGCGATTTGGTGGCAGGGGCAGTGGTAGTGTCTGAAAGAGGAATGAAGTCGTCCTGCGCTTCGATGCCAGAGGCTGACATCTTGTGTGCACGGAGCGGAGAAGAAACAATTCAACAAATTGCAACGCAGAAACAGAAAACAATCATCGCCTTCTGCAGTTTTTCCACAACCGATATACGTTAGAAAGTAGTAGGTTAAGAGTAGATGAACAATTTTGCAACGTAGCATTGTATGCGAATACAAGCGAATGCAGGAAGGGGGGGGGCAAATTGAATGGCCATCCTAAGCAATAAATACGTGAGGACAAGAATAGGAATGGGGATTTATGACTTGGGGTCTTTACAGGCGTGAAGGACCGCGCCGACTGCATCGATCGAAGTACTCCTCTCGCAAGGTTCGCAGCGGGGCACTTAGTGGCCAGCGGAGCCGGCGATTTCGTTAGCCCTCTTGACGTCGACCTTGTCCTGGCCCTTGCCGAGGATCCACTGCTCGACCTTCATGTTGACGCTGTCCCTCTCAGCGGCCTTGGCGCGGAAGGGCTCCTTGAGCGCCCTGCGGGTGAGGATGGCGCAGGTGTTGGAGTAGCGCAGGTAAGAGAAGCCAGCAGATCTCCACGACGACATGTTGTAATGATTTGATTGATTGTCTGGATCAGTTCACGAGTCTCCTGCGCCGCCCCTAATTCCCAGTGCTTACACCTAAGACCGCAAGGCCTGCGTTGCCAGCCAAAGCAGAGCCCTCACGAATGTGAGGAATGTGGGCCAAACTGAAGCTCGATTGGTGGAGCCAGCCGAAACTACCGGAAGTTTTCGGTAAAAAGTGCTGGAAGGACAGAGATCATTAAAATAGTCTTGCGCAACCCCGACACGGCTAACTTTGAACCAGAAACACCTGCAGAGGAACACTCTTCTCACTCCACTCCCTCTTCTTCCGCACACACCGTGTAGTCTTGGACCATCATCGCACACAGAGATGAAGGCGCTGCGCGGCAAGGGAAAGGAGACAAAGTCGGCCAAGAGCACGAGCACGAGCGTGCCCAAGCGGTGGTCCGGACAGTTCTCCAATGTCTCGACCAGCAGCGATGGCGGGACTCCGCTGACGCTCGACGGCCTGCTCGAGCACGAGCGCGCAATGGATAACTCCAAGTGCTCCACAGCCTACGGCCTGTCGCGCCTCAAGCGCACCGACCCGTCGGAGTGGACCGTCTCCGACGTGGGCGTGTGGCTCGACTGGCTCTCCCTGAGCGAGTACCGGGCCGAGTTCATGAAGAACGCCGTCTCCGGTGCCGAACTCAAGGAACTCGACAACGCCGACTTTATCTCTCTCGGCATCAACAAAGTACGTTCGAACTCTTGGTTGCTATGTACCTTGAGGCATTTATACGGATATATTTATGTAGAGACCTGACCATGGGCACGGGTGTTCAGGTGGGCCACAGGAAGAAGCTGGAGCGGCGGGTCAAGATGCTGCAGCACGGGCTGGACCCGATGGGCGAAGACGACGACGGCAATTCGTCGCACTCGTCCTCCCACTCCTCGATCCAGTCCTCCCACTCCACCAACTCCAAGGCCTCGCACAAGGTGGACCCGCCCGTCCCTCTCTCCACTTCTTCTTCCTCTTCTATTTCTATTCTCTTCTATTTCACATTCTCAACTTTGCCTTTTGCTGACGTGTCATTACAATGCCACAGTCGAGCGCCAGCGCCAGTGTGGCCTCGGAGGGCTATCAGGCGAAATTGAAGAAGGACAAGGTGCGAACTAGGCGCTGGGTGTGAGAAGGAACTGATGAGTGACAGCTGACGCACCCGGCCGTTCATTCCCATGGGCCACACAGATCACGCTCAAGTGCGTGTTCAAGGATGACATCTCGCTGCTGCACGTGTCGCCGCTGGTGGAGTTCGCGGAGCTGGGGAAGAAGATCAAGAAGGAGTACGGCCGCATGATGGAGATCAAGTACAAGGACGCCGAGGGCGACCTCATTCGTGTCAAGACCACCAAGGGCCTCCGCAGCGCCATCAAGAACTGGTCCGGCGAAGGTGCGTTCGTTACACAAGATGTGCTGATGGGGAATGCTGCCAGCAGCGGTCGCGCTGACCGCTCCCCGTATCTGTACGTGCGTAGGGTCGCTCAAGCTGCTGCTGTCGGAGAAGAAGAAAAAGATCACCAAGCGCAACGCAGACATCATGGACACGATGATCGACGCTGTGATCACGATCGACCCCAAGGGCAAGATTCTGGTGTTCAACAAGAAGGCCGAGGAGATCTTCGGCTATCGCAAGAAGCAGGTGCTCAAGAAGAACGTCAACATGCTCATGCCGCCCGATGTGGCCCTCAGTCACGACGGCTACCTGAAGACCTACAAGCGCACCAAGAAGCGACACATCATCGGCATTGGCCGCCAGGTCAACGCTCGACACTCGGACGGCCACGAGTTCCCGATTCATCTCTCCATCAGCGAGAGCAAGACCAACGACGATACCCTCTTCACCGCCACCATCCGCTTGATCACCGCTGAAGCCACTCGCGAGGCCGCCGCGGTCGAGTCTGCGTCGACGTCGACAGCGGGCGGGGTGTCGACCGCCTCGCCCAGCGACATGGCGATGTTCGGTCTGCTCGACTGCCTGCTCGACTCCACGGTGGTGATCAACCAGAACGGCATCATCAAGTTCTGGAACAAGGCGGCCAGCGAGCGGCTCGGGTTCTCCAAGGAAGAAGTCGTCGGCAAGAACATCAAAATGTGCATGCCGGCCTCTATTGCAGGTAAAACCCCCAGAACCAGTGTGCCTGTGCCTGTGCCTGTGTGTGTGTGTGTGTGTGTGTGCGTGTGCGCTTACTCACAACTGCGCTGCCTATCGAACGTGTTCAGATAAACACGACGGCTATATTCAGCGGTACATGGCAACGGGTGAGGGCAAGGTGGTCGGAGTCGGCCGCAACGTGGTGGCCCAGAAGAAGAACGGCGAGATCGTGCCGGTGCATCTGTCGCTCACCGAACAGCAGATCGGACCCGATCAGCGCTACTTCACCGGCGTGATGCGGGCCGTCGAGGAAGAGCTCGAGCAGAAGAAGACCGTCCTGCAGCAGGAGCGCGAGGTTATGGACGGTCTCGCCGTTCCCGCCATGATCAGCGACGAGACTGGTACGCTCCGCACACTCTCTCCCTCCGCATTGCGCGCACGTCTCACACCTCTCCGCAGGCAAGATCCACGGATTCAACAGCGCGCTGACAGGTTTGCTGGGCTACAACCTGATCGACGTCATCGGTCGCAGCAGAGTCATGCTCATGCCCGCCGACACCGCCAAGTACGCGCCTCTCCCATTCTCACCCGGCCATGTGACGTGTCACTCATTCTTAATTTAATGTTAAATTTTTTTTGTTTCTATCATCGTCATCGTTGCAGGGAACACGAGGGCTTCATTCAGGGCTTCCTGAAGAGCGGGGATGCGGGTGTGTTGCGTGAGGGGCGCGATCTGGTGTGCGTCCACAAGGACGGCTCCATGCTTCCCCTCCATCTGAGCGTCAACGCTAAGAAGGACGGCCCCAAGTACCTCTTCACCACCATCTTCCAGAAAATGTAATCCCTTGTACACATTGTACCATCATCATGTTGATCAACATATAACTTAACATTTATTATATATGCCGACACGTTGTACATTCCGCCGTATGCTCTTTTTCCTTTTCCATTTCCTTTCGTTTCATTTTAATCATTTAGATAAAGATAAAAGATGGAAGTGGCCGAGCCTGGCGAAGTGGTGGAGGCGCCCGTGGTGCCGGTGTGCAGGCATTGGCAGCGGATGGGGTGGTGTCTCTACGCAGAACGGTGCCGCTTCCGACACCCGGAGCAGGCGGTAGCGGCCGTGGCAGAGGCCGGAAGTGGCAGCGCTACTGCCACCTCCACCTCCTCCAGCCTTGCCGAGGATCGTCGACTTGCCTTCACCAAGTACCTTCACCAGCCCTGTTATTTATTATTGTTATTGTTATTATTTCTTTTAATTTTTTATTTATTTATTTGCTAACTCGACCAGCCCCGGCATCGTAGGCTGAGCAACGAGCGACAACAGAACAGAGGAGCGGGGCGGAGGAACAAGATCATGAACCGAAGCAAGGCGGGCGCTTTCCGGTGCGACGCGGCACGGGCCGACGCCTCGGGGCTGAAGGGTGCTGACGCTTGCGTGTGTGGTGTATGGGGGGTGGGCAGGCGATGGCTTGCGGATACGTTCGGACGGGACGTGTTAGGGTCGGGCACGGGACTATTGGACATTGCCGGTGGTAAGGGCGAGCTCTCGTTCGAACTGGCCAACCTCACCGGCGTGCCCACCACCGTCGTCGACCCGCGGCCCCTCCAGCTCGACCGCTTCATTAAGCGGTGCGTAGCCAACGCACACACGCGCGCTTTTGCACGCTTTTGATGACACACACACACACACACACCACACTTTTGTCGCGTGCGCAGGCTGCTGGTGGGGATCTACCACAGGACGGGCCCGTGGCAGGCCTACAATCACCTGCCAGTGCCTGCCGATGCATCGCACGTGCGGACTCCCGGGCACCTGCGCACCTTCTTCGACGACCACCTCCTGCGGCTACTCGATCTCCACCAGCAGGGTCGAGTCGACGTTCGTCTCTCTCTCTCTCTCTCGTCCGTGGTCAAACCCATTCCAGGCGCTCCTGGCGGCTCACACTGTGGCCACACACACACACAACACACAACACACACACAACTGCAGGAGGCTGCAGAAGGGTTCCAGGCCATGCTCTCAACGGCGCGGGCTGTCGCATGGACGGAAAAGGGCCTGGTGGCACAGGCAGAAGGCGATGACGAAGCGGAGACCGAGATCAACGAGGACGGGCACTCCATGCCGCAGGAGGACGACGGGTCGGGGAGTAATACGGTCGGTACGAGCAACGGCCATGAGGGGCTCGTGCACTGGCCTGCCGTGCAGAAGCTGGTGACGGAGTGCTCCCTCATCGTGGGCTTGCACCCGGATCAAGCCACCGAAGCCATCGTGGACTTTGCGCTGCGCTGGTATACTCGATCTCCACCACACCGCACCACCGCACGCGCACCACCGCACGCGCGGGCTTACGTCAGGTGGTGGGCGCGGGGTGCAGGAACAAGGGGTTCGCGATTGTGCCGTGCTGTGTGTACCACAAGCAGTTCCCGCGACGACGGCTGGACGGGGCGCCCGTCACCACCTACCAGCAGTTCGTGGCCTACCTGACGGCCAAGGCGCCCGACCGGATCAAGACCGCCACGCTCGACTTCGAGGGCAAGAACCTCGTCCTCTACGCCCTCCCGCCCGTCCACCTCAACGTCAGCCCCAAATAAAAGGAGGTTCTTTTAATTCTTTTTCTTTTCTTTGTGTTGTGTTGTGTCTTCTTCAAGAAGAAGAAGAGGGTTTGAGCGTCTTGACGTAGGCGATGGCAGCGTCCTTGGTCGACTGGTCGAGGTTGGCCAACTGCCAGGAGATCAGCTTGGCCTTGACCTCGCCTGGGACGCGTGGCGTTAGTCAGTGACTGCTGCCGCGGGAGGCGATCGCACAAGATAGGTGCGGGCAAGGTACCGACAAACGGGCTTGGCTTCACCTGCAAGATCTCCATGATCTCACGACCCTGTACGCGCACACGTGATTACCGTAAGACGCGCTTTACGGTATTGCGTGGTGTGTGTGGCGTGTGGCGTGTGTGTGTCGTGCGTGAGAGGTACCGAAAGCAGGGGCGGGATTCCGCTCAACGATACCAGGCCAGAGTCCTTCATGGCCTGCACGAACGCGTTGCCTACAGCGAACAAGGGTCAGGCTGGTGTTTTGACAAAATGACAAAATAATATGCGGTGGTACCGTCATCAATGCCAGGCGAAGGCGGCAAGCCGAGCAGGTGCGTCCGGGCAACAAAGGCCAGACGCGCAGCCGTTTCCCAAGCGTGGCCTCCCGTCGTCCTGTGCGCAAACGCAAAAAGGCATCAACGCACGCTCGTGGCCCAGTGCGTGCGTGCGTGCGTGGTGGTACTGCTCGATGCTGCGCATCCAGTTGCCCAGCTCCACTCGGTTGTTGTGCAGAACGCGCGGCAGAGACTCGCTCCCCGATTCCACCTCGGCCGCAAGTTTCTCGATGAGCGGGAGCAGGCGCTTGGTCGCGATCAGCACGCCAGCGACGCAGCTGGCCTGCTCACTCGAAAGCTGCACAGGCGTGACCAGCCAGCGCGGTGAGCCCACAGGGGAAAGCGACAGGAAGGGTGGTGGCTGACGTACGGCGAGGCCCAGCTTGAAGACGGCCTCCGTGTGGCCCCTGATCCTGTTATTTTCCAGATAGCTCAGCTCGTCTTCGCCGCGCCCGCCGTTCGGTTCCACGTCATCGACGTCGCCCGCCCCGGTTGCGTGCGCCATGCTGCTGTCGCTGGCGCCGATGTTGTTGAGCAGGGCGGGCATGAGGAACGCGGATGCCAGCGCGAGGCCATTCCCGACTGGCATGCCTCCCGACACGGATGGCAGGGCTTGTACGAGCTCAGTGCCCTTCGGCGCCTCGTTGACCAGCCTGGGGGAACACACACACGTTGAGCGCTCTGCCGCACGCACACGCGCACAGGCGGGGCATGCACTAACCTGAAGTGCTCGCGCAGACAACGCAGCGCGGTTTGCTTGAGATCCGGGGACCAGGAGCCGACGATGACCTCCTCGCCGGTGGCGTCTTGCAGGGGCCGTCGCTGCGGCGGCTGGCCTTGGGGGCTGCTGCCAACAACGTCGACGTCCTGGCCCGCGCTGCTGGGCAGGTAGGGCGGCAGAGGGAAGATTACGTCGTGGAGGTCCAGCGCAGCGATCTGCTCGAGCGCGTCGAGCGCCTTCTCGGTGTCCAGGCGGAGCATCTTGTTGAGCTCCAGGCCCACGCGCTGTCGACTCACCTTTGCCCTCAGCGCTTCCTGCGCTCAAGAGAGCGTGCGCGCGTGTAAGACAAGACGATGATGGTGAGGGTGATGATGAGCTGTAGCAGCTCAGGTACGTTGAACTCGTACGTGGACTTCAGGTCGTTGCATGGCCTCGGCCAGCTCCGGGACGAAGCGGAACGCCAGCATGGCCTTGAACCGCACTCCGCGCAGCACTCTGCGAGGAAAGTATCAGTCGGCCCGTACGACCAAACGCTGCAGTGGGGGTGGTGGGTGCGGCACCGCAGCGGGTCGTCGAGCAAGGTGGCGAGGGGCTCGTCTGGCGTGCGTAGCAGGCCGGCCTCGAGGTCAGCCAGGCCCTGCGCAGTGAGTTAGTGTAAGCGGAGGGGCAAAAGCGCTCGCACGCGCAGACAAACAACCAGCGCTTGACCGTGTTGACGAGGTTGTTGGGCGCGAGCATGTCACGTACGTGGCCCGTGTAGTCTTCGATGCGATCCTCCCTGATGTTGTAATAGAGCGCGTTGATCGTGAAGTCACGCCGAGAGCTGTCCTGCTTCGGACTGCCCAACCCCTGCACAACACCCCAACACCGCGCGCGTGAAGAAGTGCGTGTGCGTGTGCGGTGGTGCGTATGCGTATGGTGCGCACACCACGCCGTACCACGGCAGTCGGTATTCGGCTGCCTGGGCGGTAGCTCTCCGTGCGCAGGTTGACCAAGTCCACCGAGTGCCCGAAGATAGAGACCACTGCCGTCTCCAGGTGCTTGGACTTGGCGGGGTTGATCCGCACGATGCCTGCGCCCGCACCCACGCCGCGTGTCAGTCGCTGCGCGCACGCACGCGCCTCACTCCACTTCTTTCTGGGGCCGCACCGATCTTGGATGTGGGCAGGTTGTGGTGTTTGTTGTATCGCGAGATCCAGCGGGCAAACTCCTGGCCCATCATGTTGTTGAGAGCGATGTCCAAGTCCACCTTCTCCTGCTGCTTTGGTGCGCTGGCCGGAGCTGCACCTCCCGCGGCCAAGAGCTGAACGCGCGTGCGTGTGAGGCAATGACAACGCCGGCGTGTAGAAGGTAGGTTGGAGGTGGTCGGAGGGCTAAATCAAGGGGCCTTACCTTGTCTCTCACCCAACCGCCCGCAACGCGCAGCTCGGAGTTGAGGTTGCTGGCCTTGACCACATCGACAAGGTATTCGAAGATCCTTCGCTCCTCGTCGCTCACGGCGATGCTCTTTCCGGGCAGCCGCAGTGGAAGGGAGGAGGAACGGGTAGTGGAGTAGGCGAGGCGCCGTGGCATGACGAAGGAGGGGGGAGGGGAGGCGGAAGCGCAGGTGAGTGGTGTGCATCGTCGGATGAGGCAAAATCTTTCGTTGAATGCAGCAGCCCATCGTCGCGCATTTGCCGTGGTGGCCAGAGACGCAGCTCTACCAGAGAGGGTTGGTGGCAAACAACCAGGGTACCACGCCGCCGGCACTGAACGCCAGCGGCCTGACCGCAACATCCTGCAAGTTGGTTTTGCTGGCGCCAGCACCCCACGCGGAGCAGAAAAACAGGAATGTGGGTCGAAAAAGAGAGTGCCTCACGTGAGGATCGAACTCACGACCTTCAGATTATGAGACTGACGCTCTACCGACTGAGCTAGCAAGGCTGGTGACAGTTATGTGATCTGGGATGGTGCCTCCATCATGAAAAAAGTTCATTGGAGGAGAAGGGTATATATATTGGTCCCTTTACCTCCTGCATGCTAAGCTACCATCTGAGCAACACACCTGTTACACCCCTGATTTATGCTAAATAGTACTTAATGGCATTAACTGTTTGGGAGGCCCTACTGGGAAGGCTCAGTTCAAGATGTGGTCCTTCAAAGGAAAAGTAAAAAAGAAATTTCATTCCACATCATTTATGCACATTGGTGGTGTCCACAGTGGCAAAAAGATATGCAGGTCACACAGGAATTAAACCTGGGCAAAAAAGATATGCATCCGCCGGGAATTGAACCCGGGTCTCCCGCGTGGCAGGCGGAAATCTTGCCACTGGACCACGGATGCCTTGCTTGCCTGAAGGTCGCTGCCAGCAGGCAAAATGCTCGTTATTTACATTTCAGGATGTCCTTGGCTCTGCAATGCCATGTTGTCTCCTTTCACATTCATGAATTCTGACCAAGATTAATGCCCTTCATTTACCTTTTGAGCCACACTTGGTACTATCATTGAGTTTTTTTAGTTGTTTTGTTTGTGTTTAACAGACTGTAACTGCAGCTTAACACAACCACTTTGTGCACAGCCTTGTGCTCAGCAACAGCTGCCATCTTAAACAAAGACTGGAGAAAAAATATTGGAGAAGGGTATCAATCCCTTTACCTCTCGCATGCTAAGTGAGCGCTCTACCATCTGAGCTACACCCCCATTACTTACACTATCACTGACTTGCTGATTTATTTTTGGTCACAGTGGCCAAACACTAATTATCACTCATTTCAACCCACTTTTGAGTTTTTGCTGGACTAATATTTGAAAATGTTCAATCTCCTAAAAGCACATAACTTGAATCACACAAAACTTGTGGTCATTTGAAATGAGAGGTCCAGTCATTTTGAAAAGTGATTTTGTTTGTCAGTTTAAGCTCATAAAAATAGTTTTGACAACACAAAAATGGTTTTATTTTAAGAATAGCAAGACAAAATTGGGAGCATCTTGAGAAATGGCAGATTAAAATACCATCATAATGAGAGATATGATGCTGTAACTGGGCCATCAGTCAAGGTCTGGAATGACCAATTTCTATCATGTACATGTTTTGGTACACTTACTTTATTGCATCCATGTCCATAATGACTATGCACGTTTTTTTCGGTCCTTTCCTGAACCACTGGCACACAGAAACCATAAAAGGAAAAATCATGGCTGCTGGGATTTAACTGGACAAAAAGTCAATTTTTATTCTGTACACAAGCAATTCAGAGGGGCTGTTTGTCACATCTCAGTGTGGCGAGTGCCCTTCATCTCTTACTTCTTGGCCTCCTGAGGAGGTGGCTGCTCACTGTGAGGGTGGCCTGGAGCTGCTCTTTGTCATTCAGTTGATATCAAATTGTTGCAGCATTCATCTTCACATGATCTGTGGGGCAAGGAGGACATAAATTAGCAAACATTCTATCATATACATGTACACAATAGGATGTCCTGCAGTTTCAAAGCATAATGGGCTTTGATAATAGCATGTATGCAATGGGGCAGTTGCCACCTTCAGGAGCTTCAACAGTTCCTTGCTGTTGGCCATGGCTGATGGCAGGGTGACTTGCACCTATGCATACACAACAACAAAAACTGTAAAACCAGACACTTACTTTATCACATACACATACACAATGACTACATGTTTGACCTACCAATACTTAGTTTATTATGTACACATACATTATCTGGAAAATCAGAACTTTGCTTGTTTTGTGTAAGTCCTTTGAACAACCTCAAACTGCACCTTGCTTTTGCTTTCATGCCCTCCATCAATTCCATAATCAGTGGCCAACATGCTGCCCTCAACTGCCCTGTAAATCAAAAATGTCAAATCTCACATGATTTTAGCACAACAAAAATTCCACAGTCATTTGTGACCTCTCATTTCAAATTACCACAAGTTACAAGAAAGTGGAAATGAAGGCCTGCATTTTCAATACAAGATTAAACCAACCTTGAACTCACCTGCTAAGATTTTTAACCTGGGTAGGGGGTACCCCTTGGGGCACTTTGGATCCTTGACCATGTAGACAATTGTTCACCTGGGGTGTGGCCATGGGGAAAAAGCCCCCAGAGGAACAAGCAAAAAAATGAAGATCTCCCCCGCCGGGATTTGAACCCGGGTCGTCCGCGTGACAGGCGGAAATGCTAGCCAACTACACCACAGGGGACTTCTGATGTGCCGAATGCAAATTTGCTGCAGAACAGATTCATTCTGGATAACAAGCACCGAAAAGCACAAACCAGAGTCCTGTACTTGTGGGTCTTATTGGGCCTCATTTTACTTGGTGCCAATCCAGTACCTGCAAAAAAGAATGTTCTTGGTGGATACAGAAAAACAGAGTGAAGGAAGCAATGTCAGCAGGAGTGTGGAGGTGCCATGGCAGCCAGTCCTGCCCCAGTGTGTTGGTACTGGCTGCAAGCTGCCACAGCTGTGCATGTCACTCTCCTCGCCTCAACTTTTGGGCTCAATGGCAGTAGATTCCGTGGTGCAACGGTAGCACGCAAGCCTAACACGCTTGAGGTCGCGAGATCAACACTCGCCGGAATCATTTTTACTCCCATCTGGATGAAACACAAATCTATGCACCAGAAAAAAGCAAGAAATGGCCTCTGTTTGTTGAGTGAATTTTGTAGTTGATAAATGGGTGTTTGTGTGTTTTCAGAAATATGTGCAGAAAAAGCTCAGAAAAGCTAAAAAAAAGGTAAGTTGGTCTGTACAAAAAACCCATCCACATGTTGGATTGCTAAAATGTACAGAAATCAGCAAACAATAGGTGTCAAAACAGAAAATATGAAAAATGGGAGCTTTTTTTGGAAAACAACTTCTCATCAAACAACCAGCTGATATTTTGTACATATATGTACAGACACGTACATAGTAGTTTTTGCAAATGCAAAGTCTGCCCTGCATTGCATTGTGGTGGCAGGGACATCCTGAAATGTAAATAACGAGCATTTTGCCTGCTGGCAGCGACCTTCAGGCAAGCAAGGCATCCGTGGTCCAGTGGCAAGATTTCCGCCTGCCACGCGGGAGACCCGGGTTCAATTCCCGGCGGATGCATATTTTTTTTGCCCAGGTTTAATTCCTGTGTGACCTGCATATCTTTTTGCCACTGTGGACACCATCAATGTGCATAAATGATGTGGAATGAAATTTCTTCTGTGAGATACAGTCTTTCTTCTAACAACTATTGGTGTTACAGAAAAATATGGCAGTGTGGGTGGGACCAAAAATGCTGCCCCAACCAGCAAAAATTGTGGCAGAAAGATGTTACTTATTTGTTTTGCAATCTGCTGTTGAGCATGCCTGAATGTAGTTTTTTTTTTTTTTTTTTGAGCTCTTTTACAACCACTAACCCCAAAAAGACCTCCACCTGCACCACTGTAGTCAAGTCACCAGTGTGTAAGGTCTGGCTTTGTTGATTATGAGAATGAGGCTGAAAATAGTTGGATCTACAAACTCTCAGTGACCCACAGTTTGTTAATGCATCAATGCAACTAGCTGCTCAGATGGCCAAGCTTGTAGCTTGGTCCCTATTAGGGATGTGGCTGCTGGGATTAATGAAGTGACCCATGAGTATGGCATGGAACTGGAGTATCCCTGCTGGACAGGTCCTTCCAGCCTGCACATTTGGGGCATCTTAGAGGTTACATGAAGGGTCTACTCAAGGTAAGCAGTTCCTCAGTGGTTAGGGTTTGCATGAAGTGTTTAATGGTCTTGCAATGCTGATTGAAAATCAATCACACTGGAACCATGGTTAGGCTCTTGCATGCATGCACCAGCTTGGCTTGGTGCACTGCAACATCAAATAGGCCAAGTTAATCATCCTTCTCCACAGCACATTCTAACCACCAGATTTCTGTCCACTTCACTTTGGCCAGGACCCTCACTGCAATAGGTGGCAAAAGGGGAGTGCCTCACGTGAGGATCAAACTCACGACCTTCAGATTATGCGACTGACGCTCTACCGACTGAGCTAGCAAGGCAACGCGTGGTGTCATCGTGTTTGTTAGGGCGGTTGCCCTCTTTTGATGATAGAGACGTATTTTTGTGGGTTTTTGGGCTTCGTGTCTTGTCGAAGATGAACGCCCGAAGAGCGGATGTGTTGCGGTTGTACAAGCGTGCGATCGGTCTTGCCGGACCGTATGTGGACTCTCCAGGAGTGCGCGAGTTCATGCGAACGGAGATGGTCCGCGAATTGACCTCGCATGGCGTATCGCGAGAGAAGATTCTTGAAATCGAGCAAGTTGCGCAGAAGAGGGAAAATTTGATCGAGGCGTGCAAGGACAACGTGCGCACCCTCTTCAGGGATCGCATGGATGAGAAGAAGCCAAGCGAAATCGACTACCTGCTCCGGCAAGGCGAGGTCGAATTGGCTGCGGTGGAGGACAAGATCATCCGACAGAAGCGAAAATTCGGCATGGTGAAGGAAGGAGGAGACATTCGCTACGTCGTCACACCAAGCGAAGAATAAATCGCTCGTTTCTCTCCCTCCTTCATCAACATTCAGCGAAAAGAGAAAAGGAAAGAGCCTGCAGTACGCGAACAGGCACCGGCACCCGCGCACCACCCAACCCCACGCTGAGGACAAAACGGCGAGCAACCATTTGTTGGTGAGGCAACAGAGAACGCCAGCTACGGCGGGCACAGGAGTTGAAGAGGCTTGTGGCGTTCAACCTCTTCCCGTTTTTTCTGGGCCACGTCGCCTGCCCACGGACTTTGACAGCCGTTAGCCCGCACTGCTTTGCTGAGATTGCCCCAAGCCTGCTGGCCGCCGGCGAGGGTGGTCTTCGGGTTCGTTTTCCGGTTGTAGGCCCAGGAGCCTATGGCGACATAAGGGCTGGCCGCAACTATCCTCATTGCCTCCGTTCGCCGGAGGACGTCGCTTCCGAGAGTCTCGAACCGGTTGCGTCCGGCGTTTTGGTGGGACGGAAAAAACAATCATACAGCGCCGCTGATTGGCTGAGAAAAAGAATAATAGGGGCAAACTCCTGTCTTTGCTTCTTTGTCTTCTCGGCGCGTGTCCAGTCCACCTCTGCTGTCTCAGTCCAAACACCACATCCCTTCCACATGGCTTCCTCCAAGACTTTCCTCTTCACCTCCGAGTGTGTGTCGGAGGGCCACCCTGGTACGCGGCTCTCAGTTTCTCACCTACCGGCGGGAGAGGATCGTCGATTCTCCCCGCGATTATTTCAATTTTGGAAGATGAGAGTTGAGATTGGTGCTAAAGGCAAGACTAACGTTGGATTCCGCTGCGAATAATAATAATAGACAAGCTCTGCGATCAGGTCTCGGATGCCATCCTGGATGCCTGCCTTGCCAACGATCCCTACAGCAAGGTCGCTTGCGAAACCGCCAGCAAGACCGGAATGGTGATGGTGTTCGGCGAGATCACCACCAAGTCGTCCTTCGACTACCAGAAGGTGATCCGTGAGACCGTCAAGAGGATCGGCTTCACCGATTCCTCGATCGGTAAGCTAACACCGCCGCCAACCGTCGAACGTCAATTTTCATTTCCGGCCAAAATTAATTTCTAATTTCGCTTTTCCGATGTAATCAATCGCAGGTTTCGACTACAAGACCTGCAACATCCTCGTTGCCATTGAGCAGCAGAGCCCCGACATTGCTCAGGGCGTGCACGTCGGCCGTTCCGATGACGACCTCGGTGCCGGTGATCAGGGCCACATGTTCGGCTATGCCACCAACGAGACCCCCGAGTTCATGCCCATGACCCACGTCCTCGCCACCCGCCTCTGCCAGAGGATGACCGAGGTCAGGAACAACTCCATCCTCTCGTGGATGCGCCCCGACGCCAAGACCCAGGTCACCGTCGAGTACAGGAACGAGAACGGCACCCTCATCCCCCTCCGCGTCCACACCGTGGTCATCTCCGTCCAGCACTCCGAGGACGTGACCAACGAGGAGATCCGCAAGGGTCTCATGGAGGAGGTCATCAAGCCCAGCATTCCCGCTCACCTCCTCGACGCCGAGACCATCTTCCATCTCAACCCGTCCGGCAGGTTCGTCATCGGTGGTCCCCAGGGTGACGCCGGTCTCACTGGCCGCAAGATCATCATCGATACCTATGGTGGTTGGGGCGCCCACGGTGGTGGTGCCTTCTCCGGCAAGGACCCCTCCAAGGTCGATCGCTCGGCTGCCTACGCCGCCAGGTGGATCGCCAAGTCGCTCGTCGCCGCCGGCCTCGCCAACCGCGCCCTCGTGCAGGTCTCGTACGCCATCGGTGTCTCGCACCCCCTCTCCGTCTTCGTCGACTCCTACGGTACCGCCCAGGGTGGCCGCACCGACGAGGATCTCCTCGCCATCATCAAGTCCAACTTCGACCTTCGCCCTGGCAAGATCATCAACGATCTCCAGCTCAGGAGGCCCATCTACGAGAAGACCGCCTACCACGGTCACTTCGGCCGCAACGACCCCGACTTCCTCTGGGAGGCGCCCAAGAAGCTCAACTTCTAAGCGGACACGAAGCAGCTCATCTCGCCACAGTATTTTAGTCCTTTTATTCAAAAATACAAAAACAATTCAAAAAAATAATTCTTGCATTTTTCGCATTCCATCAGCTCGGGAATGGCAAATAAATAGAGAAAAAGCGAACGCGCGAAGAAAAACAAACATAGAGGATGGAGTGCCGCCACTGCGGCCATGCCGGTGCTGAGCAGGTGGACGGGGAGGGCTTGGTGTGCATGGGATGTGGCTGGGTCCTGGACGCAACCCTGGAATTGGTCGAGGAGGGCGAGAAGCAGGTCCTTACCTCGGGAGCAATCATCAACCAATCGTCTGGCACCTTCGTTGGGGTGGGCGACAACGGTGAAGGCCACTTGATATACGGAGGCGGCATACATAGCCACATTCTCTCTTCCGCCGTTCGGGCCAAGAGTCGGCAGGTACCCACCCCAAACCGACCCTGCGCGCCATGTCTTCTTGTGACCCTCCTTCACTTCCCTCATCTTAGGATGCCATGACACGCATCTTTGACAACGTGGGTCCGCAACTGGGCCTTGGGAGCAACTCCAGGCGGCGCATGTGCTACATCATGGGGCAAGTGCTTGGCTTTCTGGACGATAGCAAGAGGCACTACAAAAGGCAACGGAAGGACGCAGATGCGATGCAGAACGCGGAGACCGAGGAGGAGAGGAAGAAGCGAAAGGGCCTCGAGAAGAGGAGCAGAGAGAAGGAGCTACACCACAATTCCGTTCTTAGTCGCGTCAAGCCTCTCGCCGGTGCCATCATCTACGCCGTGTGCAGAGAAGAGGAGAAGCCTGTCACGCTTGGCACTGTCGCGGTTCGTTTACCCCGGAACTGTTATCGTCCTCGATGCTCTGCACTTCGGAACTCACGCACTCTCACATCACTGTCGCGTTCTCCATGCAGATGGCTGTGGGCGAAGGTCCATACGCGGTCGGCAAGTCCTTCACGCAGATGAAGCGACACTTGAATATCGGCAACCATGAAGTCGATCCTATCCTCTTCATCGAACCAGCCGTGAGCAAGCTCAAACTTTCCACGCCGGTATGATCTCCTTCTGCATCGTAGATCAGGAAACCGTCGCTAACGTGGCCCTCTGCTCCTCCAACAGGAACGCAAGGCTCTCCGCAACTTGGCCATTGCGATACTCGAGTACATAGCAGACAAGGAATGGATTATGGAAGGCAGGGTGAGGGCCGGCGTAGCGTTGGCCTCCGTTATGCTGGCTGCCGAGTTTTCCAAGATCAAGATCAGTTCGTTGCCTCCACCCTCATTCTATGGCTATGCCTCTCAGCTTAGCGCCTAGGGCAAAGCTACCAGTACTAATGCGCTACATCCACGGCTTTCGTAGGCCCGCAGCTGATGATGCACCCTGATGTCAAATTAAGAACCGTTAAGGAGAGAGTCGCCGAACTGAAGAAGGCTATGATTCGCTGCGCCGATGAGTATCTTCCCTTTCCGTCGGGCACGGTGACCAGGTACTGCCGATGCCCTTCATCAGCCCAATAGCATTCCCCTGCATGGTAATAGCGATCTGATAGATGCCGCTCTGCGCGTGTGCTACAGGCAGAACCTGCATCACTTTGCCGATCAGATTATCAAGGCGACGGCATGTATCACCGACGCCAAGAAGGAGGAGGTCACTCGGGTGTTAATGGAGGAGCACGCACAGCGAGAGCGCGAGAGGCAGGAGTCTACTGCCGACGGGGTCGAGGCGACTTCGACTTCGATAACCACGACGACTACTCCTTCTATGAGACTGGACGAGGCCACAATCAAATTGAAGGCGAAATCGCAGATCGGCATCGTCGACCCTCGCTCCTTCACAGTCGCTGAGGTAAGCTCTGCGACGCTTCTTTGCTTGCACCGCACTTTAAGGAAGCTGACGCTCACCATCGTCTTCTTGTTTGCTGCACACTCAGGCGGGACGACAGCGGAGGAGGGAGAAGCTCGTGAAGGCCAAACAGCGCCTCGCCTTGCTGCTGAAGAAATCTCCCAAGGCCATGCAGGTGCTGGGAGCGACGGGCGAGAAGATCAAGGCCGAGGGGCTGGTGCTTCCGGACCTCTTTCCGGTCAAGCTCGAGAGGGAGGTCGAACCAACTACACCTGTGCAGATGGTGTACGCCGAGCAGCCGTCACCCATCCAGCGCGGCCGAGCGGCCAGCAGGAAGCGAAAGCGCGAGCCGAAGCCTTGCAAGGTGGAGAGCGAAGGCGAGGTGAGCCAACCGATCAAGAAGGAGGAGGAGCTCGACGAGGAGGACTGGAAGATCGAGCGTTGCCTCTTACTGGGCGTGAGCGAGGCGCTCATCCTGGATGGCAGCTACGAGCTGGGCGAGAACCTGGCCGAGGTCTTCCCGCCGGTCTCCCACTCGGAGGAGCTCGGCGAGAGCGACATGGCCGACGAGGAGCTGCGGAGCTACATCCTCACCGGTCCCGAGCGTTCGCTCTTCAGCGAGGTCAAGAGCCACTGGGTAAGCGAGGAAGAAGAGGAGGGCCACAGCGAGCCGAACCAACACGTGTAGAACGTGGTAGTAAATTAATTCTATATAATATAATACAATACTTGTACAGGCGGGGGATGTGGCGTGGAACACAAGGGGGTGAGGCGGTGTTGTAGTTGGTGGTCGCTCTTTGTTGTAGATAAGTTGGGATTGGCGGTGAAGGCGCGGTGGTTGGCTGTCCGGTTTCCAGTGGGTTATTACTGGGGGCGAAGGTGTCGAAGAAATTCGAGGCTCCAAAGCGCAAACGAGCAAACGAGCAAAGAACTTGACGCCAACGCAAGACCGCAAGCATCTCTCCTCGATTCGAATGGGCGAGGAACAATCAAGTTGAACATACGTCGGTCCACTTCACTTGCTCCTTCGAGTCTCCGCGCATCCTGTGCACAAACACATTTATTCTGTAGATACCGCATTTCACATCATCCCCGCCACTGCCCTGTAGAAGACAAGATGGGAGGCGAAACGGACAACCTTCCGACGCGGAGGCGCACCAACTCGGGGCTTATGGGTTCTTCGGCCATGATCTCACCCAAGAAGGAAGAGGACACCACCTACGCCAAGCACACCCTGATGCGATGTCGATATTACTACGTCGGCTGTCATGAGATGGTATTTGCCTTCGGGTCCTGCCTTGTGAGTTGATGGTTTCCGAAGCGCTCATCCCCCCCCCCCCGCTGTGCTTCGCCAGATCGAGAGCGGCAAATACGTCCAGCATCTGGAAGATTACCAACGCGAGCATCTGCGGCAGCTGGAGGCGACGGTGGCGCTCCAATCGCAGAAGATCGCCCTGCTCGAGACTCAATCTGCGAATGCGGTCGCGGCGCAGTTTAGGGAGGAGCTTCCTCGCCTGGTCGAGCCAGTTCGCACCGCCCCGCAGCCGCTGTCGGCGAGGGAACTCCTGAACGCGTTGGCGGACCTACTGGAGAAACAGCTGTGCGAGTTCTTCTCGTCGACTCGCGAGTTCGCTGCGCCCAAGGCCGATGACTTCGACACGCCCGGCCTCAGGACATGGCAGATCATTCACCTCTTCGTCCTCTCCTTTGTCGTTTTCTGCTACCTGTCCCTTGCTGGTACATGCTCTCCTCTTCTTCTCCTGTTGGCCTCCATTCAACTCTCCGCCGCGTTCAACAAGACACACTGACATTTGGCTTCCTCTCCACAGGGATGGGCAGGCTGTGGGCCGTGCTGCAGTTCGTGCCGTTGGTGGCCTACGGCTCGCTGATGACCCTCCACTGGTGGTATGCGCTGTTCTTCTCGCCGGCCGCCAACACGGTCATCTCGCTCGGCGTCGTATGCCTCTGGGGCAGTATCAGCCTCTTCCTCCCTGTATTCTAATCCGCCTTACCTCTTCTCCTTCCACCTTCCATTCCTTCTCCTTTGTTTATATGAACGCTGTACAGACCAAGTCCCGCGCCTCCCTCTCCTTCTTCCCTTGTCCAAGTAAATGAACAAAAATCAAGTCTTCTTCTTCTTCAGGTGTGGCACGTAGTCTTGATACAGCGAATGGTGTTGCTCGCAGAGCCACGTCATCAGCAGGCGAGGATGTAACACAGCCACAGCAAAAGATACCTCACTGCCCGCGCAAAAAGAATAGAAACGTGAAAAATATCAGCGAAAGGAAAAGATGGAGGGCGTGAGCAAGCTGGCGGGTGCGGCACTGGTGGAGGCACCCTTTGGGTGGCCTCATGAAAAGCCGCAGGCGGTGGTGGCCCTCATCAAAGAGGCGCGAAGCCATCTGCAGCGCGGACCCGCCACCCGGCTCTACCTCCTCCTTGTCGGAGCCGAGCACCAAGTGTCGGTGTGCCCCCCCCCCTCTCCTTCACCACATGTGGAGTGTAGTCATCGTTCTAACGCACCATGTCGTGTCTGGCCGTGTTCAGGAGAAGGAGCTGGAGGAGGTGCTGGCCGGGTACTATGCCGCGGCGATGGAAGTAGACGACGAGCTGGAGGTCGTGGTGCTGCCACCCTTTGCTCTCCACAACTATGACCCTCGCACCGACCTACGCGACATCGCTGTGCTGCTGACCCTCGCGCCCGGTACACAACAGTTCTCCTGCCCACTCGTTGCGTTCGGGTACCCCCCACGTGCTGGCCTGACGCATCGCGTATGCCAAAGTCTCGGTCGAGGCCCAGGTGGAGGTGAACGCTGCGCGATCGAGCAAAGGCCTGCCGGCTCTGGCCTTTGATCAGCTGGAGACCGTCACCTGCACAGATCAGGCCCTACAGTCGCTCACTCAGGGTCCGCTCCGCCTGCTCCCCTCGACACCACCATCTGCGCGCACACTCACCACAGCTGCACTTCCTTCTTGCCCGTGGTGGCCATCAGGCTTTCCCACATACAAGGAAACCGTGCTGGGCGGTACCTTCGACCGACTGCACGCAGGCCACAAGGTACACCCCTGCTTAGCGCACCACTTGTGGTCATCTTCTGGTCACTCACACGGCGTGCGTGCAGATCATGCTTACGATCGCCGTGCTCTCTACTGAGCAAAAGATGGTCGTGGGTATCACTGGTACGTGTCTCTGGCTGCTAAAAGAGCAGATTCGTATGCCGTGGCTGAGCGCTTATCGTGTGCACCAGGTGATGAGATGCTGAAGAACAAGAAGCACGGGGATGTCATGCAGCCCTACCAGCAGCGCGCGTCCACGACCGTAGACTTCCTCAACGCCATCAACCCCTCCGTGGCCTATGAGGTGCCTGGGCGTTGATGCTTTTATTGTTCAATTCATGTGATCGCCCTGGTCGTGTTCTTATCGGTGTCACGCAGACCATCGAGATCAACGACCCCTACGGGCCAACCCTCACCGGACCCACGTTCAACGCCATCATCGTGTCTGAGGAGACACAGAAGGTAGGCCAGCAAAAGCGTGGGGCTCTAATTCGTGCGTGGTGACTAACTGTGAGCTCGTCCGCAGGGGGCAGCGGACATCAACGAGAAGCGGAAGGCCAACGGCTTGCAGCCACTGGAGGTGATCGTCGTGCAGCTCGTCCACGCGCCCCCAGGCCTCGGGTAACCGTCTCTCTCGCCTCGTCTCTCACGAGAAGTCTGCAGCTAACACGCGTATGTGGCGAACTCACCCAGGGAGGGCAAGCTCAGCTCCACCGCCCTTCGCGAGAAGTACAAGAAACAGCACACGGGCGCATAGCAAGGGCGTCACACACGAAACTGGTCACCTTTTTGTTTTGCAGCAGCTCAGCTTCTGAACAAGACAAACCAGTTGGTTGCGCTGGTCTGGTCGGGATTCGATCCGTCGCCCGATGGTCCCTGTCTCTTTTTTCGTTGGTTCTTTCCACAGGATGCCGGCAGCTCTTCCTCTCCGCATCGCCCCCTTCTGGCGGCCTGGTTGTACATGCGGGCTCATAAAACGAAACGCGATCGAGCTGCTCCACACAGCACTACTGCTTCCTGCACACACCTGACCAAGGCAAGGTACAACCGCTCAGCCCTGTGCGTGTTCTGTTGTCGCTGATGTCCTCTAAATGTCCCCGTGACCACACACAGATGGCGACTCGCCCAGTGCGCGTGCAGAGAAGAGAGGGCAGGCGGATCACCCGCTACGAAGAGCCCGAGTTCGAACAGACTCGGTACGACCTGCGCGAGTCCACGGGAGGCGCCGGGCGACGTCACTACGATGAGCAAGGCCGTGGCGGCGGCGGTCGGTACTACGCGAAGCGGATGCCCAGCCCGATGCGTGTCGGGCGCCGCCGTGCGCGCTCGCCCTCACCCGATGTCTACAGGGAGACTGCCCGCCGGCGCAGGGAGTACCCCGCCACCGGCAAGCGCCCCGCGGCCGTAGCCAGCGCCGCGCCGCCGGCCGAAGAGGAGTACGAGGCCCACCCGCTGGACGAGTTCGATCGGTACATGCTGGCCAAGCGGCGGCGCCGCGGCCGGGCGCGGGAGCACATGCGGCCCGCCGCCCGGGAGATGGAGCGGATCGCCTATCCTACGGGTCCCGTCGGCCTTCGTCGCCGCCGACATAGGGAGGAGGAAGAGGAGCCCGAGAGCGAGCACTACCCCTCCGAAGGAGAAGAAGAGAATGAAGAGTATGAGCGCTTCCGCGAGCAGCGCCAGCGTCGACTGGCGGGCTACGGCGAAGAGCGCAGAGGGCGCCAGATGACCAGGAGGCGCGACCTGGTCGCCGGTCGGCGCGGCCGCGAAGAGGAGGAAGAAGAAGGTGAAGGAGAAGAAGGAGAGGAGGGCCATGAGTACTACTCCCCCGAGGAGCTGGAGGAGGAAGAGGGAGAAGGGTACACCGAAGAGGAGGAGGGCGAGGGGCTGATGAGCGCCCCCGAGGAGCTGGACGAGGACGAGGAGTTCATCACGGGCCGGCGCATGCCGATTCGGCGACGCGGCGCCGACTATGGTCGCGGCGGCGGCGAGACGACCCAACGCTTCAAGCTGAGGAGAAGAGGCCCAGAAGAGGAAGAGGAAAGGCGAACTGGAGGAAGAGGTAGGAAGAGAGGGCGCGAGGAGGAGCACGAAGAGGAGCACGAAGAGGAGCCGCAAGGAAGGCGAGCCCGGAAGCTGCCAGCGCGGAAGACCCATCGCCACCCCACCTACGAGGACATGATCGGTTCGTACCCCCCCCCCAAGCGTTGAGGCGCGCCCATGCTACTCACTTGGCGGATGTTGATGTGGGTGGTCACAGCCGAGGCGCTGGTCAAGGTGGGCAAGAACGGCAAGGCGAGCGGGGTGGCCATCTTCAAGTACATCCACGACCACTTCGACATGCCGGCCAATGACCGACTGGTCAGGAACCACCTCCACCAGGTACCAACCGTCGTCTTGTTCCATGTTTCATGTGCGCTCTTGGGCTGATGTTGTCGTGTCGTGTCGCGGTCAGGCATTCGAGCGGCTGATGGATGACGGGAAGCTGCGCCACAAGAAGGCGTCCTACGTGCTGCCACGCAACCTGCTGACCGAGTACGGCACCAAGTACGGCGCCGCCAAGGAGGAGGCCCAACAGAAGGCCGAGAAGAAAGAAGGCGAGGACCAGCAAGGCGCGCAGAAGGAGGGCGTCCAAGAAGGTGGTGAGAAGGGGCAGGAGAAGGGCCAGACCACCGAAGAGGCGCAGGAGAAGACTGCAGCCGGCGGAGAACAGCCGAGTGAGGAAAAGGGCGCCGCGGAGCAGCAGGCGGGCGAAGGCACCACCGCGTCGAAGAAGGGCGCTGGCGGACGCAAGAAGTCGCGTTGATGAGAGCCCCCCCCCCTGGTGATAGCGGAGCCAATGGCCATAGCAGGAATAAAACAAACCTTTTCCGTCGGCCACTGCCTAGCAAACAAACCAAAAACAAGAAGTCAAGACAAAAGCGAGGATGCGGCTGGAGGAAGAGAAGGTGGGTGCAGGTCCCAATGAAACCGGATTAGGCGAAGAGGCGGAGCCGGACGACGAGATGGACGAGGAGGAGCGGCAGATGCTGGCCGAAGCTGTCCGGCGTCTGGCTTCCAGACCGCGCAGGCACCGAATGCATCGAGCACAGCAGAAGCGTCGCGCTATGGAGCTCGCAGCCCTCCGGCAGCTCCACAGGAGGAGAGTTGAACGCAGAGAGTTACGACAACTGCCTTCTTCTTGATATCACCCCGTGTCGATAGCTCAATGCAGAACCTCCTTCATGCAGTGTTGTATGTGCGTAATGGGGGCCATTGCATTATACTGTTGTGCAGTCCAGAGTTTTAGTTGCCGTGCCGGCCAGATTGGAGGGCTTCCAGGTCGATGCTGAACCGCTCCTTGACGTAGGGCGTGTAGACGTCCTCCAACGGCTCCTCCGTCAGATGGTCCTGCAACTTTTTCACCTGGGGGTTCGCAAGTGGTGAAGGTGAACATGGTGAGCAGTCTGAGAAAAACCAATGTCAGGTCTGCCACAGCAGGGGCGTGTACCATGTGGACACGATCAGGGTGGGACTTGAAACGGTGCCAGGCATCGAGCGATGTCCAGGTCTGTGTGGTGAGGTGCTTGTGCTTGTGCTCAACAGACCACAGGTGCTCGCTGCCAATGAAACCTGCACAACATCATCCCACATTGAGCCTCCTGGAGAGAAAGGAAAAATGGGGGGGGGAGGAAGTGGTACCATCGGCGTTGAGCGCGAGCCGACGCAGGTCGCGCATTTGGGAGAGGAAGGACGCCTCCGAGCCCTCCTTGACCCACCTCACGATGTTTGTCCGCACGAAGCCAGGTCTCGCCATACTTCCTCCGCTTGGTTGTGAGGCCCTTGTTGGGTTGGTTTTTGCTTGTCGCGGGCCTGGCCGAGCTATTTATGAAGTAGTAAATGCTCTCAGACTTCCGGAAGATCTCGATGAAAATTCACCCAACCTTTGCCCTCCTTTCAAATACGGTGCTCTTCTGTGGCTGGGTGAGGCCTCCTTGTGTTAGTGGAAGAGAGCATGGCCCAGTGGGTGTTCATGGCAGGCATCTTCTGGGAGAAGCAAACAAGCCTGAAGTACTATGGTGTCGATTTCTCATTGTTGGTCTCCAGCAGCTGCGACCACACCAACATCCACCACCCAACGTACCAGAGGCACATGGCTCTGGTAGTCAACCACCTGCTCAAGGGACTGGAAGACGTCCTGGAGCTGCTTCTGCTGCTTGAGCTGGAGCAAGCTGAGGACCCGCATCATCACCTCCACTGGCTCCCCGAGTTCATCAGCCAGCCGTCGCATGCAAGGCTCTTGGCCGCCTTCAAGTGCAAGCTGGTGCCTCCGCAGCGTTTCCTCAGCCCTCGCACTGGAGAAAAGCGGAAAGACCTGGAGCACTGCGCAGCGAAGGACAACTTCTACGTCACCGCCACTGCTCTACAAGCTCTTCACCAAGCGCGGCGACTTCCCCGATCTGGCGACGTCGTGGCAGGCTCTGCGCGCTAGCCGTCCCGTAAGCCCAGGGACCGCGCTGGCCGAGGCCGAGCGCAAGCTGCGCGAAGAGGCGGTGTCGGTGTTGGAGATTTCCGCCGAGCAAGCCGGACGCTTGGAGCTGCGAGACACCGAAGGGCACGTCCTGGACTGCAAGTGGAGCAAAGAAGACGGCAAGCTGCTCGTGGCGTCGTCTCGCCTGCCCAACGAGCTCGGGGGCAAATGGAAGATGCTCAAAGCCATCCGTTGCCAGGTCAAGGCCATGGAGAAGAGCCTTCGCGAGAACGAATCTCCTGCGCGTTCGCTCCCCGCCGGCGCGGAGCCCGCGGAGAACACCGTTCTGACCCCCTCCTCCCTGACCTCGAGCTCGTCCAGCTCGTCCAGCTCATCATCGTCTTCGTCGTCTCCACTGTCATCATCGACTTCCTCCCTGCCAAGCTCTCTCAGCAACATCCCGGCAGCGCTAGATCACGAAGATGCCGACATCGAGGGCGACGACGTCGAAAGCGAGGACGACGTGATCAAGCTTGAGGCGGATATGGCCATCGAGCACCAGACCGCAGATGAGAATGAGGTCGAAGGAGATGCCGAGACGGGTATCGACACCACCCAGCAGCAGCAGCAGACCGCCCCCAAGAACGAGCCGACCGCGACCCCTCCGGCCACCTTCAGGGACCACGGGGCGTTGCCCGAGGGGAACGATGGCGGAGACTGGACCGAGGCGCTCACCGACGGCCAAGCCCCCGCCCGGGACGAGCCGCGTGATGCCCACTGCGCGACGCTAGCCGACCGTACCATGCGCGTGAAGTACAGGCCTCTCGACGACGACGACCAAGTTGTGGACTGCACCGAGCGCGGATACGATCGTCTGCGCAAAGCCCCCAAGCCCCAGCTCGTCGAGATCGTGGCCGGCATCCGCGCCATCGTCGATGCCCTCGGCCATCCGGTAGCGCCCGCCGTGTGCTGCGTCGAGTACGAGTTCGAGGCAGTCTTTGCCGCCCAGTCGAGCTCCTACAGCATCAACCTGTGGCCGCTGCTGCACCGGGCCTGTACACCCAGCGCGAGCTGTTCGCCCACCTGGTGGTCCTGCTCAGCCACGAGGTGGCGCACCTGTACGTTCCCCAGGCTGGACACGGCGCGCAGCACGGCCGCATGACCGAAGACCTGGTCGCCCATGCGCTGCTCAAGTCAGACATGGCCTGGACCCGCGAAAGCATTGCACCAGGTACCGCCACCCGCTTGTGCGATCTGATCATATGCGTGCCCCGCCACTTGCGCCCAGGCTCACCAACCGGCACAGCTGCAGCCGCCGCCTTGATGGCCATTGAGGACGTGGAGCCGCCCCTGCAACGCCGACGCAGGGTGACCGAGCCCGGACCTCAGCCGCCAGCCCCGCCCCGCGGCCAGCGCCTGCCGTCGGAGACAAGCAAGAGGGGCTGAGCGCGTTACAACATGGAAACTGTGTGAGCCTTCACCCAATCACCAACACAAAACTATTACTTTTACCAATTGCAATCAATGATCACTCCATCAACATCTCAACGTGGATGTTGGGCGGAGGTGCGGCGGTGATGAAGGCCAGCTTGCGATTGCTGAGGAGTGGGTCCTTGGCCTGGCCCGAGAGCGAGGGCTGTCGCTTGACCACCGGCGCGGCGAGACCACCGGGCTGGCCGGCGATACCCGACCCGCTGTTGGGCTCCGGGGCGCCAACGCCGGTGTAGAGGGCCGACTCGGTGCCCGAGGACGTCAGCGCCGCCGTGGCCGCGTCTCGCTCCTTCTCCTTGTCGTCCTTGAAGTAGATGTTGGCCTGGCCCTCCCTCAGACCGTCTCGCCACTTGCCCTCGAACTTCTCGCCCGACAGTCCATTCACCCACACGCCGGCGCCATGCAGCTGAGAAGCGAACGGCTGGTACAGTCTCACCGCACACACGACACACACGACACTCACGACACACACGACACACACGACACACACAACACACACGACACACACGACACACACAACACCGCACACGTACGACGTCCTTGCGGAACTGGCCGTCGTAGGTGGAGTTGTCGGAGTAGGCGGCCTTGCCCTTGCCATTTCGCCTGTCGTTCTTCCACTCGCCCTCGTACTTGATGAGGTAGCCGGTCTTGGCGGTGTAGGTGCCCATGCCCTCCCGCACGCCCTTCTTCCACTGTCCTGAATATACACTGCCGTCGGCGTACCGCATCGTGCCCTGTTTGCGTCAAGTTGCGTTAGGCCCCGGGCGTGTGTGTGAGTGCGTGCGTGCGCACGTACGGTGCCCTCCCGCTTGTCGTTGACAAAGTCGCCCTCGAACACTCCGTCGGCGTTGGTGAGGGTGCCGAGGCCGTGCTTCTGGTCGTTGAGGTACTGCCCCTGGTACTCCTCGATCATGAACGACGGGTCGTGCTTCAGGTACTGCTTGTACACTCCTGCGCGAGTCACGAAAACACAATTGATCAATATCAGGGCAATCGCAAACCACTAATAACGAAGGTCGTCGTACCGATGCCATCGCGCTTGCCGCTCACCCACTCGCCCGAATAGGTCTTGCCCGCCGGCAGCGTCAGGTGGCCCTTGCCGTGGAACTGCGCAGGCGGCGACAAAAGTGGTGGTCAGCCGCCGACAAAGATGCGAAATGAAGGGGAAGAGAAGAGTATGGTGCGCACCTTGCCGTCCTTCCACCCTCCGGCGTACTGTACACCGGTGACGCCGATGAACTGGCCCTGGCCGTTAGGGCTGTTCTCGGCCCAGTTGCCCTTGTAGACGTCGCCGTTGGCGAAGGTCATGTCGCCCTTGGCGTGCCGCTTGCCATCCTTCCAGCCACCGGCGTACTTGGCGCCCGAGGGATAGAGCATCGTACCAGCTCCGTCTGTTTTTATGTCCGATCGGAGTTAAATTTGAGTCCGAAACCGAGTGAGACTGTGTGGGTGGGGGAAGTCGGGCGTACTTTGCACATCGTCCCTCCAGTCGCCTTCGTAGATCTCGCCCGTGGAGAAGACCATCTTGCCGTAGCCGCTCTTCTTGTCTTCGCCGAACTCGCCTTCGTAGGTCGACCCGTGCACCTTCATGATACCCTTGCCATCGAGCTGAGATCACGGACACGGACACTCATCGTGTCAGCGCACTCATTGCGGTCATAATAGTACATAAGAACAACCCTTGGGGTGCACCGGATGTCAAGCGTACCATGCCGCTTCGCCAGTCGCCCTCATAGTACACCGAGTTACGGAATTGGAAGACGCCCCAACGACGGTCGCCCAGTTCCTGCATTCAACAGAGCAGCGAGAGTCAATGACGATGATTACGGTGATGATGATGATACGAGAGCTGACTGACAAGGCACGGACCTTGTTGATGGGGTGCTGTTGGATGTTCTTGGCGCCTTCCATGGCGTTTCGCAGCTCCCGGAGCCACTGGGCCTTCTCTTCAGCGGTGTTGACCTTTATGTTGTACACCTTCGAGGGACCCATGATGTCGAAGAAGTACTGATTCTTCTTGTCTGTAATCGTCGTGTGCGTGTGCGTGTGCGTGTGCGTGAGCTTGGTCGCGATTTGGATTGCTGTTGGAAGCACGTGAATGGTACCGAGGGAGGGATCATCCTTGAGCCAGACCAGTTCGAGCGGCCACTGGAACTCCTTGGAGTCGGCGATGGCCTTCTTGCTCGCGCCGAGCTTGGACAGCTTGGACTTGGGGAAGGGAACCAGGATGTCGTTGAAGATGAGCAGCTGCAGCTTGCCGCCGCCCACCGCCGCCGTGGCCACCTCGCCCTCACGCAAAAGCCTTCTGTGCGCGGCCAACAGTCCTTGCTGCACGCGCCCAACTAGCTGGTTAGTCAAAATGATCGGAGCGCGGGGCGCTCGCTGCAAGTTGGCTTGGCGCGTACGAAGGTGGACTGGGTCGAGATCTCGAGCAGTCGCTGCTGCTTCTCGTACTCGTGCAGGCCCTTATCAATCTTGACGGCCACGTCATCAACCTGGGTGGCGTACACAACCACGAAAAACCAGTCATGAGTCCTGAAATCAACTCAACTGATCTCAACTGAACGCAGGAAGTGATTGTTGGACGCACCTTGGCGAGAGCCTGCTTGAGGAGGTTGTGGTCGGGGTGCTCCTGCGGGGTGTGTCTGACCATGTCCTCGAGCAGCAGCTTGTATCGGGGGATACGCTGGATGGGCATGATCAAGCAGGCCTCCACGCGTATGTCGACAAGCTCGTCCAACTCCTATGAAACGGAGCACCACCGTTAGTGACGTGAATAGGAGTTAAATATATATAATATATGAAGGGCTTGGCTTTGCTTACCCTGACTTTGTTGCCAAAGGCCTGGTCCTTCATGAAATTGGTGTAGATGGAGAGGGCTGTCTCATAGCGGTTCTCGTAGTCGGCGTACATCTTCAGGAAAGGCGCCTGTATGATTGCAAGTGCGTCTCTTTTTAGCTCCGATTGATCATCCGTCACTCATAATAGAAGCGAAAGCTATAATAGAAGAGGAGTGTGTACGATAGTGAGGAACACGTCGCCGATGGTCTGTTCCTCTCGCCAGTTGCTGATGCACACCTGGCCGACCCCGAAAGAGACCACATTAGCGTCGATATGACATCGAGAGCTGGGGACCAGCGGTGGCGCGGTACCTCGAGACGGTTGAGCAGCTCCTCGTTGAGCGGCAGGATGGAGGGCAGGGTGCTGAAGATCTTGTTGATGCCCTCGGTGGTCAGCTTGGTGTTGGGATTCTCCACCGCCTGGGCCGCACACAGCTCCAGCAGCGGCTGGTGGTAGACCTGGATCAGCCGCTTCAGCGAACTGATGTAACTGCGCTCCGTCTCGATGATCTCGTTGGAGATCTTTGTTCTTCGCTCTGCGCACACGCACGCACGCACCACCGGGTGTGGCGTCAGCCATTCATGTTCACCATGATGCCCGCATGGCGGAGTAGTGTACCGAACGGGGTTTCGGGCTTCTTGGGCGGGGGCGGGGGCAACATCTCCTCGGGCGGGGCCGGCAACTCATCGAAGCTGGCGACCGAGGCCGAGGGCGACGCCAGAATGGGCAGCGCCACGCCGCCCATCGGAATTCCGTGCATCGTGAACGGTCTGTGTCGCAGTTCATGGGTGCTGATGTCAGCAAGAGAAAGAGAGAGAGAGAGAGAGTGCGAGCGAACGAGCCAGCGCCGGCGATGGTGGCGTACCTGGGCATGGGAGGTGTGAATGGTGCGGCGGCCTCTTCGGCGGTGTCATCCTCGGAGCTGACCCCATCGGCGGTAACGTCGGACATGGAGCCCTTGCGCTTCATGCTGAACCGCGCCTTCAATCCGGTGAGGCCTCTGTCGGGCAGCTTCTTCTCGCCGCTCTCCTCCTCGCTCAGCGCACCTGGTGCCACGCAAGACTCGCCCATGAGCGTCGAACAACAATCGACACACGACACACCGCATATGCAAAAGAGGAGGGAGCGCCCGGCGTACGTCCGCTGTCGGTCAGTTTCTTGCGCAGGTCGTCCGGGTCCTCCGGCTTACTGGGTTTGCGCATGAGCTGGTTCTCCAGCGACTTCTTCTTGTCGTCAAAGTCTGGTGTAGTGTGGGAAAGGTGTGAGCAATCAAAATAATAAGATAGAAAAGATAGGGAGAGATTAGGGGTGGGCGCACTGTCACTGGGCTCGCGCTCGGGCAGCGGGAGCTCGTCGGTTCCGATGTCGGGGGAGTCGGCCCGCTTGGGGTCCTTCTTCTTGACGATCTCCTTGAACTTGCCCATGCGCACGCTGAGGCGATTCTTGACCTTGGCGTTCTTGGCCTCCTCATCCGGACCGGGCGACGGCGGCGAGGTCGGCGGAGCGTCGCCGCCGCTGTTGGGGCTCGGCGCACCGTTGGGTCCGAAGTTGAGCGACGACAGAGCGGCCTGCGCCGCGGCAAACGACGGCGATCGGGGCTAAAAGAAAAAGAAAACCATAAGCGCAAGGTTGGTTGGTTGCCAGTGTGAGAGGGAGGGACTAGGTACCTCTGGGCTGGGCGAGACACGCGGTGGCTGAGGGGAGAACGTGGACATCGGACGCATGCCACCCGGAGACGACGGGCCACCTGTTGGCACGGAAGTGAGTGAACCAAGTGTGTGCGTGTGCGGTGAAACGTGCGCGTGCGTGCGGTGGGTCGGCGTACCAGCAGCGCCGATGGGTGGGAGGTTGGGGGGCATATTTGGAGGCATGGGCGGTACGGCGCCGGGTGCCATCGACACCGGTCGCCCTCCCGGGCTCCCCGGAGGCACCGGTCGAATGCGCCCGCCTGCGCCGTACCACCGACCATAGCAACAGATCAATCGCATCGTGACACGTCAGCACACGCCAGCTTCAAGCCTTCGCGAAAGAAGGGAGGAGGAGGCGTACTGGGCATGATGACTGATCCGCCGCCGATGGGCGGAGGAGGCGGGGGCGGGAGGTCGGGCGCGGGGAGCGGCAGCAGCTGATCGACGGCGTCGCGCGCGGGAATCGAGGGAGGCGGGGGGAAATCCGGAGGCGGCACGCTCGGCGGCGGAGGAAAGGCCGGAGGCGGCGGCAGGTGCTGCACCGGCAGCGACGGCGACGACAGCGAAGCCGCCATACCACCCCTCCCACGCCCGCCTTGCATTCATTCGGCCCACACACAACACAGCAGACGATCAGAACTGATTCGAGGAATGCCAAGTATGTTGGGAGGAGAGGGCGGCGTACCACCACCACCGCCGCCGGCGCGGCCAAAGGCGGGCGGCTCGGGCGAGGACAGGGAGTGGTCACGGCCCTGGGGCGCGGAGACGGTCAGAGGTGAGGCCCGGCCTCTCCCTCGGCCCGCTGCAAGCCGCGACGCACCGCAACGGCGACGCCATGACAACGACGACGATGGGTTAGGTCACCACGCTGGAAAGAGAAGAAGAAAGAAGAAAGAGAGAAGGAAGAAGGGGCGGAGGGTACCCATAGGGTGGGGAGGAGGGGCGTGGGTCGGGGGTGGCGGCAGTTCGGCATCGTCGGTGCGCGGCGGGAGCGAAGGGGGCGGCGCGTCGCCCGCGGGAGGGTCCACCAACGCGTTCACTTGGTTGACTGCTCACGGCCGCCGAAAAACAAAAAGAAAGCACAACCGCACAACCGTGTCAGAACAATAAAGAAAAAAATAAAGAATAAATAACGGTCCTTGCAACTTCGATCTTAAGAAAATAAATAAATAAATCATACAGCACAGCTTCGTCTTGGGGGGGGGCAAAAATGAAAACGACAAAAAGAACGAAGCCCTTGAAGAGAGGGGGGGGCGAAGAGGAAGGAAAAGAAACAAACCTCTGATTCCACCGCGACCGCGGCCAGGCGGACCGCCGGGGCCGATTGCAGAATGACTCGAGCCCAGACCCGAGGGCTGATGTGGTTGCGTGCTTCCTCCTCGGCCTCCTCGTGGGGCGGGACCACCGCGACCGCCCGGGCCGAGCATGCTCTTCATCTGCTGGAGCATCGTCGGGTCCATCGACAATCGCTTGTCCATCTTGCTTTAAACCCTTCTTCTTTTCTACTTCACGAAGCCTCTCTTTCTCTCTTGTACCTCTCGTTCAAAATCTACACGATCTAATCCTCGACCTTGCTGGGCGGCAACCAGCTGGGGGGGGGGTTGTGTTCGCCTTCGTGCCCGTGTAAGCCGGTTGATACGAAGTGAAGACCGGCCGGTCGTTGGTGGTTGGCTTGAAATTAAAAGTCGACCGAACTCCTTGACCACCGGTGCCGCGCCCTGCAACCGATGTTAAAGAAATGTTTTGATTTTACAGAGAAAACAAAAGGAAAATGCTCTCCTTTAAAAAACTGGCCGTTTACTCTTTTCCCTCCTTTTCTGGTGTTGTACAAGACTTCACATCTGGCACCTGATAGAGCATCACATAGCATAGTATGGGCAAGAAGAAGAGGGGGACTGCGAGGACCTCGAAGAGGAGACCTGTACGCCACCCAGCGCCACTGCGATCTCGGCAGATTGTGATGACAATGCGCTACAAGTCATCTTTTTTTCAATATATATTTTGATTTTATTCGCTCTCATGATGATCAGGGGCGACCGCGCAAAGTGCCCGCCGAGGAGGAGGAAAACGGAGAGTACGAAGTCAAGGTACACTGCCCGACACTCTCCCTTCTTACCCTCCTACCCCCAATATGCTGGCGCGGTGCGGTGCGGTTTGTGCGGTGTGTAATGGGTGTGTGCGTGTGCGTGTGCGTGTGCGGTGTGTTTGCAAAGGTCCTCCGCACGAGGGTGGTGAACGGGGTGGAGGAGTCGCGCGTGCACTGGGTAGGTTGGGGCTCGCAGTACGACGAGTGGAAGCCCTCGTCCGAAATCAACCTGCACCAGGAGGAGGAGGATAAAGAAGCCGCCGACGTTACGAAGAAGAGGAAGAAGGTGAAGGTGAAGGAGGAAGAGAAGGAGGACGGGGAAGAAGAAGAGGGAGAGAAGGAGAAGGAAAAGGCGAAGGAGGACGGTGCACAGGTTCTCGTTGCCGACAGCCAGAACGAAAGGGAGCAGGAGGAAAAGGGAAGGAAAGCGAAGAAGAGGGCGCGATCGCGGAAGGGAAAGGAGAAGGCCGCGGACGATGAAGAAGAGGAGGAAGAGGAAGAGGAAGACGATGACGACAAGGACAAGGACTACGAGGACGGGAACAAGAAGAAACAAAAGAAGAAGAGGAAGAGCTTGAAGAGAAAAGAAGTTGAAGAAGAAGAAGATGATGATGAAGACGACGAAGAGGAGAGGCCGCGCAAGATGATGTGGACGGCCAAGGAGCTGGCTCAGCTGGAAGAGGCCGCGGAGGAGGCCAGCATGCCGGGCGCAGTGTCGTGGGTGCAGGTCGCCGCCCAGTTGGGCAATCGCACGCCCAAGTACGTTGTTAGGCCACCACTCGACAACCTCCCTTGGGTCTTTGTGCCGAGACGCAGTACTGACGCGTGAACGGGGGGTTGCAGGTCGTGCAAGCGCAGATGGCAGCGATTGCAGACTTGCCACGCGTATTACAAGTCGCCCAAAGAGCTGAAGCAGAGAGAGGTGCGCACACGCACACACACACACACACACCACACACACATGCACGCGCGCGCAGCTGCTGTCAGGCCTATGGCACGATGCACGGTAGCGCGTACAGGTCACGTCTGTTTGGGCTCACACGATCTTCTCCGTTTTTTCGAAGAAAATGATCAACGAGAGCCGCCTGCGCCCCTGGACGGAAGCCGAGGAGACCAGGCTCATGAAGGAGGTCGCCAAGCAGGGACTGCACTACGACAGCGGTACGGCACACATCACAGCTAGCGCTATCTACACGTCAACACTGCTTGCCTAACTCACTTCTCGTACGTTGTGTGCCGTGTGTGTGTGTGTGTGTGTGGTACGGTGACAGACTTGTGGATGGCACTGGAATCGAAGTTCAAGAGGTCCGCCGGGGCGTTGCAGCTGCGCTGGTCCGAGCTGCACGACAAGCGAGGCGGCGCCGTCGACCTCGACAGCGAGGCCGCGAGCGACTTTGACGATGACGACAACGAAAAGCAAAAGAAAAAGCAAAAGGAAAAGGAAAAGAAGAAGGAAAAGAAGGAGACGCGACGAAGGCTCGCCTTCCAGTCGAGTCAGGAGGCCGACGCCTCCCAGGGCGGAAGTGATCGCGAGCCGGCAGCAGCCGCAGAAGGGGAGCAGGAGCCAGAACAAGAGCCAGAGCCAAATCGAGCACGAGCAGCCAAGAAGGGGCGCGGTGGCGGCGAGGAGGAGAACAGCGAAGGCGATGACGCGGAGAAGGGCAGCGGGGGCAAGGCTGGCGAAGTGCAGAGCACCAGCCAGCAGAGCGCGACGAGCTACCGCCGCAAGCAGCGCCGGCCAGGCTCGAGCGGCAGCGGCCAGCGGAAGAGCTACGCGCTGTCCCGCGTGGCGTATCCTCTCAGCGCCTCGCAGGAGGCCACAGCCGCTCCTGACCGCTCGCCTGACGCGGCGTACGAGAAGCCGCGCAGTCGCGGGAGGAAGAGCGAAGGCGAAGAAGAAGTGGAGGAAGAGGAGGAGGAGAAGCAAAGGAAGCAACCGAGCAAGAAAAAGGGAAGAAAGAAGAAGGGAGAGAAGAAGCGAGCGAGACGGGACGAAGAAGAAGAGGAGGGCTCGCCCTACATCAGCCTCGACGAGATGGACTCGCCCATCCGCCGCGAACCCGAGCCAGACTTTGCTCTCGCCGCCGCCGCCGCCGCCGCCGCCGCGGCTGAAGCAGACGACCACGGAATGCCGGTCGATCTGGGCGTCGCCGCCGGAGACAATGAAAGCCAGCGGGAGGCGGCAGAGGCGGCAGAGGAAGACGTAATCGAGATGGGAGACGCGCCCGGCCAGGACGACGTCGGGCAAGGCATGGCACTGGTGGAGAACGAAAACGAAGAAGACAAAGACGAAAACGAAGAGGAGGGCTACAGCGACGGCATCGAGGAGTTGGACTTCCCGCCCAGGCGCTCGCCCGCGAAGAAGAAGAAGAAGAAAGCGAAGAGCCCAGGCAACGAGGAGGAGGAGGAAGAAGAAGGCGAAGGGGAGGATGTAAGCAGCGCTGAGAGGGAGAGGAGGAAGGAGAGGGAGAAGCGGCAGGCGGAGCGGCTGCACGCGTGGGTGGAGCGCCAGCGTGAACTGAACCTGCAGAAGTACGGCCAGCGGACGCTCTCGCCCCGACTCGCCGGCCGGCGACGCACGATCGCCGGCGAACAGCTGCGGCAGCAGTACCCGCCGCAACCCGCCGAAGCTTCGGACGGCAACCATGGCAACAGCGACGGCATCGACGATGACGCGGGGCAACGGAAGCGACGGCGCACCACCATCGCCGACGAACGAGAGGCGGCAGCGGCGGAGGAGGAAGAGGTCGACGACTTTCTGATGGGGCAGAGGCCGACGACGGGCAAGCGACGGCGTCGCGCGTCTTCGCCTGGGCTCGACGCGGGGGAGCACAAGGGGCGAGAGAGCAAGCGAGCGCGCCGGGCCGAAGCAGCGGAGGCGGAAGCAGAGTGGACGATAGTCGATCTGGGCGTCGCCGCCGAAGAAGATGAAAGCGGCCGCGAGGCGGAGGAGGAGGCGGAGGCAGAGGCGGAAAAGGAAGCGGCGGAGGCGGAAGTCAGCGTGGAGGAGGAGATGGAGAGAAAGACGATCGCCACGTTCGAGAGGATAGCCCGCGAGAGGCGGGAGGCGCTCGAAGAGAGAAGAAGAGCGGCGGCCGACCATGGTGACGCGCCGGGCGAGAAGGAGGAGACGGAGATCATCGCGCGGATCGAGAGCGTGATCGCCCGGCGCAAGAAGGCCGTGGTCGACC
>NW_004457313.1:71691-153375 GCF_000313135.1 Acanthamoeba castellanii str. Neff | reverse complement strand
GCGCAGCGGTGGAGCCGCGCGAGGAGCTGATGAGTCGAGAGGCGCGGGACGAGCAGAGGGAGCGGGCCGAGCGCGACGTGGTCGGGGACATCGAGCGCGCGGTGCGGCGGCAGCGGCGCAAGAGCGTCCAGGCCGAGCAGCTGCGCGAGCAGCGTGAGCGCGAGGCGGCGGCCGAGGCCGAGCGACAGCGCGAAGCCCAGGCCGAGGTGCGCGAGCAGGCCGTGAAGCTCGAGCGGCTGCTCACCAAGAAGCGGCGTCAGAGCATGGTCGCCCTGCGCGACAAACAGAACCGAGCCGCCATCGCATCGGCGGTGCGGCGTCGACATATGAGTCTCGGCGGCGCCGGCTTCGGTGGATCGACAGCCGATGTAGACGAAGCGGAGGAGGAGGAAGAAGAGGAAGACTTGAATCGTACGGTGGACGAGCTGAAGGACCTGGTGGAGCGGCAGAGGCGCGAGCTGGAGGCGAAGAAGCAAAAGCGAGCGGAGGAGGAGCGGCGGAGGGAGGAAGAGCGGCGGATGCGCGAGGCGGAGGAGCGTCAACGGATCGAACAGGTGCACCGCTACTGGCACGCCCTGCACCAACGCGGCTGAATCGTAGCACAAAACTTTGTTGTTTGCAGACCTACAAGAGAACAACAGCCTCGGTGGCGACTTGCGACGGATCCGCTGCGGTCTGGCTCCTGGCGTCCTCGTAGTACTGCTGCACCACGTCCTGTGCGCCCTGTGGCGTGAGCGAACCACACACGACACACATGACACACACGACACACGACACACACGACACACATACGAGGTGCGCGGCCAGAGCAGGGTAGATACCCAGTTGACCACGTTCCACCAGGCCTGGATGTAATCGGGCCGGCGGTTGTGGCGCAGCAGGTAGTAGGCGTGCTCCCACACGTCCAGGCACAGCACCGGCTGCTGTCCCGCCATCAGCGGCGAGTCCTGCCCACCCACCATTCCCCCCCCCCACACAATGTGATCATACGTCCGAGAGTGATCCACCACCATTCAATTCGAGCTTCGTACCTGGTTGGGAGTCGCCACGATCTTGAGGTCGCCGCTGGCGGGCTCGACCACGAGCCACGCCCAACCGCTCCCAAACACCGAGGCCGCAGCCGCGCTGAACTGCTTCTTGAACTCCTCCTGCAGGGTCCATGCGTGCGTGTGCGCGGTGCGCGAAGCGCTTCAGAGTCAGAGCGCGGTGGTGAGGAGCGAAAGGGCGTTGAGGTACGAGCGAGCCAAACTGGTGGCTGATGGCAAAGGCCAGGTCGCCTTGCGGTGAGTTGGACCCGCCCGGGGTCATCACATGCCAAAACATGTTGTGGTTCACATAGCCTCCCCCGTGATTGCGCACCGCCTGCACCGCATCGCACGCCCACAGAGCGTGGTAAGCGGCTTTTTTCCACACACACACACACACACACCACACACACCACACACACCACACACACCACACACACCACACACACCACACACACGACGCGTTGTTCACCGCACGAGACGGAGATGGTGGTGGTACGGTGGCGAGGTGGTCGGAGGGGAAGGCGAGGGAGCGGAAGGAACGGAGGATGGACTCAGCCGTCGTGTTGGGACCCACCACGAGAACCGCCTCGGCCTCGAGCCGGTCGAGGGCCTCGTTGAACTTGTCCGTGTAGGCCTGGTGGTGCTTGTCCTGCTCACCGCCGCGGGCGCCCCGTCACCGTAAGGCCACCACACTGAAGGGAAAAGAGAGGGGGGGGGTTGAATACGGACATGGTGCAGCTGCATGGTGAGGGTGTCGATGTGGGGTTCGAGGGCATCGTAGGCGTAGGGCAGTGGTGCCAAAGTGAATGCCGCTTCTTTGGCAGCAGCGCCAGCCACCAGCACCACCATCACCGCCGCCACGCACAACCATCCTCTGCTCATCTTTGTTGTATTTAAATAAATGATTGGCCCTTGTTTCGCTTTCTTTTTGATTTGTTGTGTTTGCTTCGGGTCGTGGCCATAGCCTAGTGTCGAGGACGCTTGTCGATGGTCTTGCCCTTCTTCTTTCTGGATTGCGTGGCTGGCTCCTCGTCGTCGGTGTCGACCTCCTCGGCCAGCTCCTCGAACGACTTCTCGATCACGGTCTGGGTGACGTCGGTGAGGCCGAGCAGGTTGAGGAAGCGCACCACCTTGCGGTCGAGCCACGCCTTGTTGGGCATCGCCGCCAGCCAGTCCCTCGGCAGGGCCGAGTAACCGTAGCGCGCTCCCCACAACGCGCCGCACACTGCGCCATTTCTGTGTGCCTCGCTCGTGTCAATCGCACGACACACACGACCACGACACACGCACACACTCACCACCGCACACGCACAATGACGTACGTATCGGCATCACCGCCCTCGCGGACGAGCAGATTGATCATGTGCTTGAAGTCGTTCGACGCGCACAGGCCCCAAAAGCCGGAGCCGACGCACTTGAAGGTGTAGCCGATCTTCGACGCGTCGTCCAGCTCGAGGCTGTGCAGGCTCGCCACCGAGGCGTCCCTCTTCATGTGCTGCTTGAACTCTTCCGCGTACTGCGGCTCCAGTACCTTGAGCCCGTGCGCCACGGCCTTGTCGATGACCTGCTGGAGGCCCTCATCGGACTCGACGTCGTGAGCGCCCTGCAGCATCAGGGCGATGGCGGTGGTGGCCGCCACGCTGCTGGCCAGGCACCGCGAGTCGAAGTGGGTCACCTTGGCGATGCGCACGGTGTTGGCGACGACCCGGTCCAGGTCGTCGTGGTCGAGCACGCCCAGGATCGACGTGCGCATGACCGCCCCGTTGGGCGCGGCGTTGCGGTTGAGCCTGACCCACGCGGCCTCGGCAGCGGCGTGCGGGTTTTGCAGAAACTCGGGGTGGTGCACCACCTGCGCTGTGGTGGCGCCTAGACCCATGCCCGAAACGTCGCCCAGCTCAGGGAAGCCACGGTTGATCCACCGCTGGCGCCATACCAATCGGAGTCAGCGCACTCGTCGTGTCGTGTCGTGTCGTGTCGTGTCGTGTCGTGTCGTGTCGTGTCGTGTCGTGTCGTGTCGTGTCGTGGTACCAGGAGTTTGGCAGCGTAGCGGCGTTCGTCCAAGGAGCCGTTGAGCTCGAGAATCGTCTCCATGATGAGGATCATCTGGTCGCTGTCATCAGTCCTGTCATATGGGCGCGCGGGTCCAAGATGAGTACTGACGCTGAGAAGAAGAGGGTAGTTGGTAGTGGTCCTACCAGTCACCGCGCTGCCAGCGCCTGTTGTGCGCATTGAGCTGGTAGTCGGGGAAAGGCACGGCCTCGTTGCCATACACCCGCTGGATCTGCTTCTTGTTCATGAACTCGGTGGCTACCGCGAGCAGGAATCCGTTAATGCGTGCGCACTCATGATTCCCACGTGGGAAGGGGTGGAGTGAGTGATGTTCACGTACCCAGGCCAACGGCATCGCCCAGACAGTTGCCATAGATGCAGCCAAGGATGCGATCCATCTTCTTGTTTTCCAGCACCGACTTGTCCAGCTCGGCAATCCACCACGCATCGTGCGCCTCCGAGGTCGTCGCTGATGACGACGACGAAGATGACGACGAGGAGGTTGAATCCTCGCTTGGGATCATCACAAGCTGGACTGTGATTGTGAGATCACATATGGCGTCAGTGTGTGGTGCACCGCACAAGTGAACACGACGTACTTCCTTCGAGGGCAGCATGGCCGATGACCTTGTGCTCCTCAAAAGGGGCGGTGCCGAACTTGGCCTGGTGCAGGCCTGAAAACAAGGGCCACAGCTCCTGCTCGATGCGCACCAAATGCCAGAAGCCGAGGTGAGTGGCACCGCGATCGAGTGGTTAATACACCACCAGGGGAGCAATGTACGTACTGGGGCGGTGATGTAGCTCTCGCACTCGTAGCACCAGAACGACAGATCCGAGAAACTGCAGCATTGGATTGAGGGCACACGCTCGCTGCTGCTGCTGCTGCTGCTGCTTCAAGTTGTGCGGTACCTGCAGTTGATGGCGTGGTGCGACTGGTCATGGTGAGCCGAGGCGTGTCCGTTGACGTAGCGGCTGCAGAAGACGCCGTAGCAGCCCAGGCACAGCCAATTCTCCCCCGCGTGCCCGCAGTCCGCACAGCCACGCTGCAGCAGGGCCGCTGCGATAGCCGCCAGTGCTGGTTCAATACAAGATCGCTGTGTGGCAAGGGAGGAGAGGTGGTGGTGGCGCACCATCCACCACGAAGTCGGGCGGCAGGGCGTGGACATGAGTCTTGACGTGCGGACAGTCCCTCTTGGGTTCTCTGAACGATGATGCAGTTGCGCATTTGAATATAAAGTATAAAACTAACAAGTCGATTTGGGACAGCAAGGATGGGACATACACTGAAAATCCAGCAAGCTCCTCGTCTTCCATCTTGAATTGCGATCAACTTGTTTGCTTGCGATCAACTTGTTTGTCAGTGCGTTTTCCATTTTTCGCTGATTGAATTTGATGTCAATTTTCAGTTCCTACTATTCTTTTCTACAATATTGGTAATGGCCAACACGCGGATGGCTTTCGCCAACGCACTGTGGTGTCGCTACTGTACGCACATAAATGATCAGAAAAAGTGGGGTCGTCGGCATTCATTGGTGCCCAGGAAGCTGTGCGTGTGGGCACCCGTGCAGCAGCGGCTTCTTCCTCCCGTTTGCGGCGAACGAGCCACACTGGCGCGCGAGGCTGAATGTAGCGGTAGGCGCCCTCGTGCGAGGTGTCCAGCTGGTTGCGTTTGCCCTTCGACCAATGCCTCCTCCATCAGTTCCCACAATTGTGGGAAGCCGAAGGTGGCTGGGGCGTGAAGGATTCCTTGCTCGGCCAATGCAAAACCACCCAAGAAAAAGTTTGGCCCAAAAAAGAAAGTGCCACTTCAGCTTTTTCTGTGGATTTGCGCCAGCTGAGCAACATTGGAAAAATGAAAAAAAAAAAAAAAGTAGGCAATATGACAGTTGGGTCTGCCCACCACCTACAACACAGGCACAAGTTCTCCAAGACCCTGCAGGGTGGGTGAGTTGAGGGTGGTGGCCTTTGTTCCTTCTTCACCCATGGCACAGGGGACAGATCAGGATGATCCACCTGGCCAAGGGCCTGGTGGGGTGAGGGTAGGTGTGCCAGCTGTTTGTTGAACCCACCACAACAAAGACCAAACCAAAAAGATGGTATTGAGGTTCCCAAAAATCAAGCCATGTAAATTGAAAAGGACAGGCACTCCAGCCCAGAACACAGAGACAGAGAAGCAAGAAAATGAGACTAAGACCCAGAAAGAAAGGACACAGGACCAAGAGGTGAGACTGGTGATCAAAATAGGTTGAGACTTGAACCCAAAATGAGTACCAGCAGCAGCAGCATGCTGGTGGTGGAAGAGCCACAAGGAAGTGGCATGGACCCACACTCCCCACAGACCAAGCAGAGGAGAGGGCACAAACCAGTGCTGGGTGGAGATGAACTTGTGGCCATCCTCAACTGGCTTGAGTTCAACCCCACACTGACACGAAGCAGATTGTGGTGTGCATCAAGAGTGAGCTCAACAAGAAGGTCAGCAAGTCAACCATCAAGCACACTCATGTCTCCTACAAGGAGATGGCCAAGATCCCAGCAAAGTGTAACATGGAGGATGTTATCAGGGCAAGGCAAGAGTACATGAACCAGTGTGTCCATGATTTTGTCAGGTGGCCACTGGTCTTTGTTGACAAGTGCCCATTCAACCTGCACATCATGTCTGGCCAGGTGAGCTGTAAGAGGTGAGCCAGCCAGGCTCACTGCCCTACCCAAGCAAACGAATCTCACATACATCCACACCATGGCCTGCACTGGTATCATCTACCACAAGTTCATCACATCTCAAGGCAAAGCCAAGTGCAGTGTTAATGCCAATGATTTCCAGCTCTTCCTACTGGACCTTGCACCACATTTCCCCAAGTCAGCAGTGGTGCTGATGGACAGGTTACCGCTTCCAACGCCGCAGACTGGTTCATGCACATGGTGCACATGGTGTTCTTCCACCAATGCTCTGAGGGTCTTGAATTCACCAGCAAGCCCCTCATACCAACACTCTTCAAGGAGGCAACTTCAGCACAGCAAGGGCAGTGGACAACAGCCACTGGCACCACTGGTGCTCTTGCCCTTACCAGCAAGGGTGGCGTACCAGTGACAAGGGCAACAAGTGGAAACCAGGGATGAGGGCTGGCAGCCATGAGAGTGAGCAGCAATGCAGGCAGGCAGCAACCAGGGTGGGTGGCAATGAGGGTGGGGGGCTGGAGTGTGCTGTTACTTGCTCCATGCCTCATACAGAGGCAGAGAGACAAATCAATACATTACCACAAGAGTCAACAAGCTGAGACTCTTTGTGCTGCTTGGGTCTCTTGCATTTTGGTCGACTGGCGCCCACAGAGCTGTGACTTGCCCCCTAAATTCTCTCTTTATCTCAAAGCCCAAATTCAGGAAAAAGAGACCCAAACTGCAAAAACTGTAGGACTTTTTGTTTTTGGTCTCAAATTCCAGGAACCTCAATACTTCCCCCTTTGTGCCAACCTTTGATGGGGAACTGTCACAGCGCCCCCCCCTTGCTGGGGGTGTTGTGGGTGGTCATGGTGAATAGATCACTGCAGGCGCTACACTCTTCTTCAAACTGGCATCCCAGTCTCACAAGGCAAGCTGAGACCCAATGCAGACCATATTTCCACCACAACCTCCTCACACTCACCACTGACTGAAACAACCCAAACCCACACCCTCTTCAAGGCTTCAGGCTTGTTATACATTCATTATTGTCACAATGGAGCTCCGACTGTCGGTTAGAGCCCGAGCAGGCCACGCAGCTTGCTTTTGCTCTTGACCGAGTGCACGAGCTCCTTGCCGCTCTTGGCGCCGTGGGCCTTGAGGAAGAGAACCACCTCGTTCTTGCCGGGGCAGTACTTCTTCGACTTGCGCGCCAGCAGGTCCAGGCACGTCTCGTCGAGGTTGTTGATCATGTTGATGTCGGCGCCGTTCTCGAGCAAGAACTGAATCGCGTTCATGACCTTCACCGGATTCGGATCCTGCGAGGCGGTCGCCGATCCGCCGGAAGGAGACGACGACGATGAAGAAGAAGAGGACGACGATGAAGAAGGAGCCGCGGGCGGGGACGAGCCGAGCGGCAACGAGTGGCCGAGCGCGGCGCGGATCTTGGTGGGCGAGCGCGGCGGCTGGCCGGTGCCCATCGGCGCCGAGGCCGCGAGGAAAGTGGGCATGGACGGGAGCGCGATGACGAGGTGGTGGAAGGCCGAGTTGCCCTCGCAGTCGATGGCGTCGACCAGGGCCTGGTGCTTGACCAGCACCTGGATGTTCTCCACCGAACAGAACCGGGCGGCCTTGAGTAGCGGCGTCCGGCCCTTCTTGTCCCGCTTCTCGCGGTTGAGCCCCATCTCGAGCAGCATCGACAGGATCCCGGCCAGATTGTCATTCTTGGCCGCGTGGTGGAGCGGACTGAGCGCGGGCAGGTACGCCGCCACATGGCTTTCGATCTCCTTGAAGTTGACCTGCGCGTTTGCACCACCGGAAGACCATCTGCTTAGTGCTATTGCCCTTCGCACGGCACTGGTGGTCTGCAGTGACGGGGAACTGCGAGATTGGGGGAGGGGGGAGGGGGCAGTACTCGGTAGGCCCTGAAGATCTTGAAGATGTTCCTGATGTTGGGCACCTGGTCGAGCTCCTCGGGCTGGTGCAGGATGGTGGTGAGCTTGGGCTTGTCCCGTGGGCTCACCACCTTGGCAGCCTCGGCTGCTGCTCCATCCATCGCTTCCCTGCAATCATCATCGTCGCCATCATCGAGCAATCCCTCGTCAGCCGCTGCACGCGCACAGGCTACCCCCCCCCAGGGGGGATTTGGGGTGTGTGGGGCGTACCGCAGGTAGGCGAGGTCGACCCGGAACATGTTGGCGCCCTTGGGCTGCTTCCTGGGCTCGGGCTTGCAGAAGAGCTTGGAGATCTCCGTGAGCGGGTGCGTCGACGAGGCGGCCTTGGCGAGGAAGTACTCCACCGCTCTCTCCCTCCCGTTGTACACCGCCACCTGCGCAAGTGCATCGCGCCATCGAGCCATCGAATTGAGCACTTACCGCGCGGCCCGATTCACGAAAAGAAAGACAGAAAGGGGTGTTCGTACCTCGAATGGCGTGAGGGTGAGGACGAGGCCTCGCGTCTTGTGCAGCAGCGGATTCGACACGGCGTAGGGCGGACACGAGAAGATGCCGTGCATGTCAGCGCCCTTCTCCAGCAGGTACTCACACAGACTTGGGTTGCCTGGTGCCGTCGATACGCCGAAGAGTGTGAGAGTGAGTGACGCTCCTGCCGAGCGGTGATCGTAAGCGATCACTAGGAGAATGGGTGCGCACCTTGCTGGGCAGCGATATGCAGGGGGCTGGGCGCGTAGTGGACGTCGCTGTTGTCGTTGATGTCGGCACCATGCGCCAGGAGAAGATCAATGATCCCAAAGTCGACAAACTTGGGAATCGTTCTGTTGCGCAGGCGCTCCGTTTGCCTGTACCAGCAGCAGACACCATGATGAAGGGGTCAGCTGACTGTTCTATCGCTACCACAAACGATCGGTTGGTTGGGTTGGTTGGTTGGGCCACCACACCTGAAATTGGCACGCGTAGACACGGCGATCTTGAGCAGGTAGGGCTCGGCTTGGGGCAGGTGAGGGAAGAGGTCGAGAAGATGGGCCACGATGTCCCGGTTTCGGTAGTAGATGGCGCGCTTCATGTGGAGAGGCTTGATGTCGGCACCGTAGCTGATCAGCAGCTTCAAAATCTCCAGCTGTCCTCCCACAATCGCTCCTCTGTAGTCACATATGTCCAACAACAACAAATTAATTGCATGAGAATAAATCACAAAACGTTTGGATTGTGAACAAACCTGACGGCCCGTTCGTCGGGCTGGTAGCCGTGCGAGAGGAGAATCTCGATGAGTTTCGTGTGACCCCACTTTGACGCTGTTCGGAAGGCGTCCCAGCGCGCGACCTGCATCTGGTGCTCCATATGCTACGCACGCCCGATGGCCGATGTGAGAGCCCCGAAGCCAACGATCGTGGGGAGAGGGGAAAGAAGGGAGGAGACCTTGAACGCGGGAGAGTGCGCGATGCGGCGGTCGGTCTGGAAGTCGAGCCTCACGTGCAGGAGGAACTCGGCCGTCTCGGGCTGCCCCTGCTGGCACGCCGCGTGCAGCAGCTGATGGAAGATCGGCACCATCAGCTTGCCCACCGTTTTACTGCAAAAATAAAATAAATTAAATAAAAATACAATAATAATTAGTGGTAAGTACTATTCTGCCTCATCAATCTACTTACAGTGTTGCGGGTGGGTGGGGTTGGGTGAAACGCACTCGTCCTTGAGTTTCATGTAGAGTCGTTCGAGGAACTTGCGGTGACCAAAGCTCGCAGCGGTCATCATGATCCACGCCTGCCCCAAAATCGTGTGGTGAGCCCGTTGCGACAGAAGTGCAGCCGCGTGCGCGATTTGTGCAGTAAAGTGAAGAGAAGAGAAGTGAAAAGATAGCAGGCAGGTACCTGGACGCTGCGGGAGATGCTGCCCCAGAAAGCCCAGAAGTCGGTCTCCTTGCGCTTGGCCTTCTCCTTCTCCTTCTCGAGCTTGGCTTGCGCCTTCCTCTCTTTCTTCTCGGCTTCCTCGGCCTTCTTCTGCCGCTCGAGGTGGTCTTCGTAATCGATCGTGTGGCTCCGCTGCCGATGGACGCCCTGGGCGGGCGAGGCGCTGACCCGGCCGAGCGCGCTTCGCTTCCTGAGGTCGTCCTGCTGGGCCGCCGCCCGGTGCAACTCCCGCGCCTCCTGGGCGGCCGGCTCGATGTCGTCCGTCGTGCGGCTCCGCTGTCGCTTAAGCTTGCCGTAGACGTCGACGATCTTGTCGGACGACTTCTTTTCCTGGGCCTTGCGGGTGTCGGACAGGCTCCGCGCTCGCTTCTCCTTCTTCTCCTTCTCTTTCTTTTCCTTCTTCTCTTTCTTCTCCTTTTTGCTGTCCTTCTTCTTTTCCTTCTCCTCGAGGGCCTTGAACTGCCGCATGCGCATGTTCTCGCCCGCAACAACGCGCGGGGACACGGTCGTGGGCGTCGGCGGCGAATACGGGCCGTAGGGCATCGGGGGCAGCGCTACCGGTGGCGACGCCGCGGTCCGCGTGACCATAATCGGCGGCTTCGAGTCCACGTGCTTCTTCATCGCGTCGTGCTTTTTGGTCTCTGTGTGTGTCGACACGCCTTCAGTACACTCACCACTGTGTGTGGCTGAACGACCACCTAAGGCGCACGCGCTCACACACCACACACACCGCACGAACACAGACGATTCAGACGTGGTACCTTTCAGCTGGGCGGCGTGGGCGATCTTCTTGATGTAGCGCCCGAAAGCCCAGTAGCCCTCCACCCATCGAGCGCCGGACGCGGCGCCCTGCTTCTCCTGGATGCCCAGCACCTGGAGGTCTTCGTCGAGGGTCTTGATCTCATCCTTGATCTCCCTCGCCATGTCCTTGACCCGCTTGACCGTGTGCTCGATCACGATCTCGTCCTCGTTCAGCACGCCCTCGCGGATGGCGTACTTGATGGCGACCTCGGTGTTGTGCATCGCGTTGGCAGCGTCTTCCGCTTCTGCTTCGGTGTCCGACGAGGTGCTGGGCGGAACGATCTGCTCCGCACTCGCGCGCCGCTTCTTTTCGTGGTCGATGACGGACACGATGAACCCCTTCACCATCAGCTCGCGCTCTTCGCGGTCCTCTTCCTTGCTCTTCTCTTTCCGGAGCTCCTTTTCCTGTTCCCTGTCCTTGTCCTTGTGCCGGGCCTTCTCCCTACGCGCCCACATCTTCCTCTTCTCGGCCCACTCCTTCTTCCGCTGGCGCTGCTCCTGGCGCAGAAGGAGCATCTCTCTGCAAGCGCGCACACCACACCACACACACACACACACGGCGGCGACGACAGCGCGTGAGCGAGACATACGACGGAGAGATGGACAGGTCGTTGCCACGTACTTCTTTTTGTTGCGTTCGACCTGCTTGCGGATCGGGTTCTTGCTGTACTTGAGCACGAGCGGGCCGCCAAGCCGCTCCTGGTGCTGCCGCCGCCAGAGGCGGTCGTCCTCGGCCAGCTCGCGCCACTGGTGCGACACCAGCCTTTATGCAGCGAAGGGCAAACAGACAAACAGCGAACAAGGTGAGGTCGTAAGTGGTCTCACAGAGCAACAGGGGACTATTTTGGGCGCACATGTCGGGTATTATTTTCTGTGCGGCAACAGTGCAGATAATTATTAAACGAATAAATAATAATAATGTGAGAAAATAATACGGGTTATTATTTTCTCTTGGCGGCCAAATTGAACAATTTAAATTCCAATCCCCCTTCATTTTGTCGCTTTTCGCATTATTTAAATTTAAATGGCGATTAAATCGTACCTGATTTTGGCGAGTTGGCTTGGGCCGAGGAAAGAGAGGATGGCGAGGCGGATCTCGGCCGGCAAGAGGGAGAAGAAGGAGCCCTCCTCTCGGCGCACCCGCGTGATGAGTGATACAGAGCTGAGGCTCAGACACGGTAGATCCGCGCTATCCTCATCGTCGTCATCTTCCTCCTCCGCGGAGCTGCCTTCGTCCTCGCTCCCCTTGTCATCTGCATCCTCTCCTGCCTCGCCTTCATCGTTGTTATCGTCGTCTTCATCTTCCTTAAACATGTCGTCATCGTCAAAATCGTCGTCTTCATCTTCCGATGTGAACACCTTCCTGTCGTAGGTCCTCGTGCGGAACACCCTTAAGTCCATCGGGCCGCTCCCCCGCAGATCATCGCTCAGTTCCATCTCTTGTGCCTGCTGCGGGTTGCTGTTGTTGTGTTTTTGTGTTTTTGTGTTGTAACCGCGGCGTTTTGGTGGCCAGGCGCAAGCATTCCGGAAATGCCTGGCGGGCCACTGGGCAGCGCTGGAACCGGCAGAGAGGGCGGCCCGCACGCCCGCTGGACTGTCAAGCCGGTCGCCTGTGGACCTTGGTTGTGACTCGACACGCCCCTTGGCGACCACTTGCTAGACTGGTCGATCATTAGGGTCGACATTAAAAAAGAACGAGTCGCGAAAATTGGCCCAACTGCCGTCCCTGAACCGGCCGGTGAGCAACAAACCCACTGAGGCGATGGTGGACCATTAGACCGCCGACGAGCGCCTACGCTTGTTCTTCTCCGACCGAAACGTCGCAGCTGCGCGCAGGAGTCATACTCGCGGCGGTGATTCCTCCCTTGCTGTTTCGCCAACAGAACCGACCCTCCACAATTTCCCGGTTTTCATTTTTGCCGCGCTGCCATTGGCTGGCAGGGCGAATAAATCGGGCCAACAAAAGGACACAACTCACGAAGACGCACTCTGTTCCTCTTCTTGAGCCAAGATGAAGCACTTCCTCCTGCTCGCCGTCTTCCTGGGCCTCGCCCTGATGGTGTCCGCCAACGCCCGTTCGCCTCTTGCGGTTCTCCAGACTGCCCAGCACCTCGCCAGGACCATGAGCCCGCCCCAGGAGCCGTTCAGCTTCTCCTGGTCCAACTGCGGTAAATTAATTCACATCTCTCCATTTCCATTTGTGCCATTTTGCTGATTTTAAGGAGCATTGCGTAGGCTCGAGCAGCGACCCACCGTGCTCCTCGCCCTCGAGGTCAACCCCGACCCCATCGTGCTCGGCGCCGAGGCCCACGTTGCCGCTAAGGTTCACCTTAGTACGCTTGCCCTCCTATCGTTCTTCACAGATCTCGCAGAATCGAAAGATATTAATCGTTGTACTTCCTCCACGTCAGGCGAGACTGTGTCTGAGGGCTCGGGTCACACCGTGAGCCTCGAGATCTACAAGAAGTTCTTTGGCGCCTGGATCTACGTGCCTTGCGTTGAGAACGTGGGTTCCTGCACCATCTCCAACATCTGCGACAAGATCCACAACGGTAGCGACTGCCCTCTTGCCCCGTGGTACGCCCGCGCGAGTTCTCAACTCTATTCTTCACCTTACTTCCTTCTTCTTCTTCTGTTAACGTTGCACGTCTTCTTCACCCAAACAGGGGAGTGCCTTGCACGTGCCCCTTCAACGCCGCTACCTACACCATTCCCCCTCCCGGCGTCGCCATCAAGCTCCACAACCCCAACCTCAGCTGGCTCACCGACGTATGCTCCTCTTCTTTCTCATGGCGTACTCTTCCTCCATGGCATGTGGTGTCTCACCTTCGTCTTCTTTGTCTTCTCGCATGTACAGGGTGACCTCAAGGTGAAGGCCACCCTCAACGACGCTAGCGGCAAGAGGCTGGCGTGCTACCAGATCATCGCCTCCATCACCACCTCCTAAGCGCGCGCTTCATCTGGAGGCTTGGACCACGGTGATCTCCCTGTACCACCAGCCGCTGCTCTGAGCATAAAAGTTTCCATTTATGACTCCTTCAACTCTCGAGCCTGCGTAGCTGCTGATGCTTCTTGGCTTATTAGTTCTTCTTGCTCTTGTTCTTGTTCTTGGGCTTGGGCTTGGCCTTCTGGGCCTTGGGGGCGGCAGCGGCCTTGCCCGACTTGCGCTTCTGTTCCCTCTGGGCATAGATGTAGGCAGTGAACGGCCTGCGCCACCGCACACGCACACACTCGGTCAGCGCATTGTCAAACGTAAAGCAAACGTTGTGCGCGAGAGGAGATGAATGACGAAGGGGTGCGTACTCTTCGAAGAGAAGGGCGACGCGGTAGACGGCGTACACGACGACGGTCAAGACGAGACCAGCGGGGCTCGCCCTCCTGTGTCGCGCGCAATGGTGATGCGGAGTTAAACAACAACACGGTTGGAGAAGTGGAGGAAGAAGATGAAGACGAAGGCAAGAGAGGAAGTGGAGGAAGGTGCGTACCAGAGCGAGTGGGCGAGGAAGCACATGGTGGAGCCGATGTACATGGGGTTGTCCAGGATGTTGAAGGGGAAGCCGGTCACCATCTTGTCCATGAGAATGCCGAAGTAGTCGCCGAGGTACGTGCCAGTCACGCCCAGCGCCTGCCGCATGATCGGAGAGCAGACAAGAACGGGTCAGTCGCCACGGAGACGCAGACCACAAGACAAGGGTCCGTTGCGTACCCACATGGACGAGAGCACAAAGGTGGTTCCGGAGACGAACAAAACAGCAGCGACGCCCCTGATCAGGTCGCTCTGAAGCTCGGGGTGCGTGGCCTGCTCATCAAGGGCCTTGCCGAAGCTGGATGGATCAAGAATTCGGAGATAGGCAGCAAGGTGTGAGGCCGGAAAATCGGAAATCAGCTGCACAGGGGTGGGGAGGCAATGTACAGGAAATCGCGGTAGAGCGAGAAGGAAAAGATCCAGAGGGCCAGCAGGTAGCACCCGACGTAGGGCGAGGTGGTGATCTTAGTGAGGAAGCGCGTGTAGAACTCGAGCCGAGCGATGGTGTTCCAAATGATCGGGGCGATCACGATGCACACCAGCGCGTGCAGGAACGACGGCTTGGTGTAGTCGACATAGTCCAAGAAATTTGTAGAGACCTCGCTCATCTCGGCAAAATTTGCTGCTTCTTCTCTCGTGACGACGGCAACACGATGTCTGAGATTGCGCCAATCCAGCCAAGAAACTAAAGGAAAAGAATTAGCTGTCGACCAAGCCGCACAACAAGAAGACAGCGCGAGGATGATGGAAGAGGCAGTGCGGCAGGTGGGTCGTGCAAGGGGAGCGCCTCAGGTGACGCACATCGTTGTGGTTGGCTTCCACCATCAGATGGGACCCAAGGTAATATCCCCCCACATCTTCAATCTCCCACAACAGATGGAAATGGGAATGCTGGAGTACTGGGTGGGTCTAGTCTCGCTCACATGCTTCGCCAACAAGGTGGAGTTCGTGTACCCGCCACTGACCGAAGATGGGCCGCGAGATGAGAAGAGCGGCCTGCCAGCGGCTTGGGAGAATCTGCCCTTCCTGGCCCTCCCCGATGGCGTGCACCGCTCAGGTACTTCCAACACTCACCACGCTCGTGTGGGCGGGCGACGATGTACAACGTACAATGTCATACCGAAGGCAAGAGGCTCATCGCGATGATCGCAGAGGAGGACCACTCCTACTTCACACTGCCGCCTCTGCCGAGCCAGCGGCCACAGATCGGCCTCCTCTACGGCGTTTCCTGCTTTCGTCAGGTCCACGTGTCGGTGCGCGCCCACGACAGCTCTTTGCTCTTCATCTGTGTCGGTCCTGCACTGCACCTGCACTCCCCAGCTCAGCTCTGAGCTTGTTTGTTTGTGCCCTCCAGTCGTTGCACGTCAACTCAGAAGCCTACACGCGCACGCTGGTCCAGAAGACTGTCTGTGCACTTACGAACGTCGTACGATTCCCACCAGTCGTGTCTAGCTCCCGGCATCTTCTCGCCATGGTCGTTTCGGTTGACCCTCTCTTTGCTTGGCTTACGCGCGCGCACACAGCCCCTGCTGGGCTCCATTCAAGCTCGCCTTAGCCTGGTGACGCGCGCCTACTTCGACCAGGGCAACTTCGAAGACACTCAAATGCTGGCGCTCGTGCGTCGGCCTCTCTCTAGCTCGCTCGTGCCTCTCCGCAAATTAACCATCAATTCTCGCGCCAGGTTCACAACCAACTTAACGCTCCACTTAGCCGGCCGATCGCAGAGCCCTCGTTCTACATCGGTAAGCCCACACGTTCCCTCAATGACCTCTTTTCTCTCTTGTCACCGCACGCCGCAGCGACGATACTGCAGCGTGTGTTCTAAGCTGCGGGGCGCCTCTCTCAGGTTTCCACATCGGCCAGTTCGTGCGCTTGTTCAAGCGGGACTTCCTGGTGCTGTTCAAGCTCATGCTCCTCGAGCAGAAGGTGCTGTTCAATGGCACCTTCCCCGTGTCGGACATCTGCAACTGCGTCGTGTCGCTGCTGAGCCTGGTGCCGGGCCTGCTGAGCGACGCGCACAGCAAGCACCTCAGCCGCGCGCCTCCGCCGTCGCCCCCGCCCGTGCGTGACGGGGTCGAGCCCTCGCCCGCCTCCACACTCTCGCCGCTCGAAAGGCGGGCGGCCTTTGGCCTGCCCCTCCAGATATTCGACTCAGTCGACCGATCCGACGACCAACCCGCCGACGACGACGACGATGAGGACCATGACGACGCAGGATACCATCAACCGGAGCCCGCAGACAGTGATGGCGAGCAAAAGGCGGAAGATGCGGCCCCTCGCCGGTGACTAGTGCTCGCTTGATCGATTGCCGACAACGTGTGCTTAACGTAAGCTCATTGAGTGCTGATTGTGTGTCGTGTGTGTCGTGTATCTAAGCAGGCTAAGTAGCACAGGAGCCGTGGCTGTCAAGCTGAACCCGCTGTATCTGTACATTTGCATCCGGCAGATCGGAAACCTTCGTGAACACCCGGCCTACTTTGCCGCCGCCAGCAATCCGTTCTTTACCAGCGTCAGCGATGCCGACGTCACGGTCCATGTGCGTACACCATTCTCTCTCTCACCACTGCGGCCCGACCAGCCGCTGACGCGCCCAGTTTTTCTTCCGTGTGGTGTAGGTGGACCTGGGGCAGGTGATTATCAAGAACAAGTCCCTGTCTCGGGTGCTGTCTCTCACCCAATCCGATCGCCGGTTCATCGACTACATCATCCAATGCGCCGAACAATACGCCGGTACGACTCACACCAACGCCCGGTCGCAATCCGGTGCGCACTGGATTGCCTCGCCTGATGGCCCTAACGCACCCCACGAAACATCACTTCACGTCGGCGGTTGCCCTCCCTGTAGACGACGGCGGCACGCACTGGGAGGGAAGCGACGACTGGGTGCGCGCCCAGTTTACGTCGTACCTGGAGTCGTTCTTTGCGTCGCTGCTCACCGTCGGCCGCATCTTCACCACCGAACGCGAAGAAGTCGATCTATGTACGACGGAGTCCTCCCCCCCGCTGCCCACACGGTACTACCCACTCACCGCTGGTCGTTGGTCGTGTCGCTGTAGCGCCGGTGGTGGATTTCAACGTCGCGTGGGCCAAGGCCTGGCTGTCCACGGTCAACTATCAACGATGGAAGCTGCGCGTCAAGAGGACCGTGGTGAGCAGTCTCGCCGCTCCGGTGTACGTCTCCTCCGGAGCTCCTCTCGTGTGCGCGTTTGTCTCGCGTTGGTGAGTTACCCCTGACTCACCTCGCTGCCGCCCGCCTCTCCGCGTGTAGGCATCCCTCTGGTGCGCCCACGGACCTTCTAGACGAGATCTCCGATGGCGTCAGTGGTCTCTCCGAGAAGCTTGCCAGGTCTCCTCTCGCTCATATAATCGCACACACGCAATCACACACGCACACACGCCCGAATGCTGATTTTGCATGGACGTGGTGACGACAGCAAAATGGCGGAGATGGAGCTGGCTCCGCTGCGAGAGAAGCTGGGGACGGTGAAGACGGGCTTTATGCGGAGCTGGACCAAGCTCGTGACGGACAGCAAGGCCAACTGGGAGGCCGCCAAGAAGCAGTGGGATGCTCGGGCCCCCGCGGCGCAGACCAGCGGCACCACCACCGACGCGGCCGCCGCCCCAAAGCAGAGTGCCGCGCAAACGCAGGAGGAGGCGCAGCCGCAGCCGCAGCAGCCACCACCCCCTGAACCCTCACCATTGCCGTTGCCGCCACAAGAACCAACCGGGTCGTCGGGCAACGAAACGAGCGCCTGACGAGACCAACACACACGCGCATGCGTAGGGTATGGTGAATAGTTTACTGTACAACGCACATGTGCGCTCTCTTTCTCATGGCAGCGTTGGCGCTACACGTTCTGGTCCATCTCGTGGCTCTTCTTGGTCGTCTCGTCGGCACCCTCGGCTCCGCCGTCAGTACTGGTACTGGTGGTGGCGGTGGTGGTGGCCGGGGCGGCCGCTCGTCTGGGCCGCTGCGGGCTGGGGCGCGGGGAGGGCGCTGAGGCGCGCGCGGCGTTCTTCTTAAGGAGCTCGATCGAGTGGCCCAGCTTGGCTTCGAACTTGGCCCGCACCTGCACCTCGCGCCGCAGCACTGCGTCCAGGTGGCCCGCCAGCTCCGCGCCCACCAGCCTGTCGTGGGCCTCCTCCACCTCCGTCGCCTGCCGGCGCTCGGCCTCGATGCACTCAGCGAGCGCCTTGGCCCGCGCCTCGAGCCGCTCCCGCTTCCTGTTCTCCCTGCTGCAGAGCTGCTCGACCTGGACCTGGGCCTCGGCCTTCTGCCGGGTCCAGTGGGCCAGCACCTCCCGGAGCGAGGCCAGGCTGCGGTCCTGGTCGGCCTGCTGGGCCAGGAGGGACTCGCGCTCGCGCCCGAAGAGCTCGGCCTCGAGCCGCAGGTGGTGCTGTAGCTTGACCTCGGCGTCGATGCCCTCCAGCAGCTCCCGGTACCGATGGACCGCCCGGCGGTGCTCCTCCTGCAGGCCCGCCAAGTCCATGCCCTCCAGCGCTGGCATTGGACTCGTGAGCTCAGCCTCCTCCAACGTTCGGCTCTTCCTCCCCCCTTGCTGCCACAACGCCATTTTCGTTTCGTTCTTTTGTGACAACAGTTGTCTTTTTCTCTCAGTCGTTTCTCTTGATTTCTTGCAGTATTGCTTGTGCGCAATTTGTGCAACAAGCCCAGAGAGGAGAAGTGGTGAGCACAAAGTTATCTACATCTCCGCAAAAGGGGAATGGAAGAGCATGGACATGATCATAGTCATGGTGCTGGACGCGGGTGTTTTCTGGCTGAGGGCTGTTCAGCTGGTGTAGACGATCAGCACGATGATGCCAATGATCAGGGCGAGCAAAATCTGACCGCACACACCGCACAAGAAGAACAAAGCCGTCAGTGCTTGTTGAAGAAGATGTCAAAAGAAAGACCAGATGAAAGACGTACGATGCAGCAGAGGGCAAGGACGACGGTCCAAAACAGGTTCCGCTTCCTCTCGAGGCACTTCTGCTTGGCGGCGACGCGGGAGAAGAGGGAGCCCTGCTCTTTGAGCTTGTCGGTCGACTCGACCATCTCCTCGATCTTACCTTCTCGCACCAGGAGCCTGTCGAGGTTGTCCAGCGCCACCTTCTTCACGTCCTCCACCTTGCCCTGGATCTTGGTGATCTTGTCCACCTGCGCTGGGTCTGAGTAGCGCTTCTGTACACCGGTCGATCACACGCCAAGATGAGCCCCGTCAGTGTCGGAACGACCGTCAAGGTGGTGGCGATGGCGGTGGTGTGGCGTACGATCTCGGCCGACGTGAAGCGCTCGAAGCTGCTGATGTTCTGCTTGTCCTCGTAGCCGCCGCGCTCGTACTCAGTCTTGAGCACCGCGAGGAAGTCAAAGGCCACTCTGCCCTTCAACTCGCCCGACTTGCCCGCGCACAGGTACACCACCGCGTCGGCCGTCAAGACGTTGAAGATATATCTAAGCAGCCCCGACGAGGATGGCAACAAGCAAGTCAGAGGTAATCCTTGCATCACTTTCAAATCACTTCCCAAAACCAAGTCAAGATTGATGAGGCGCGCAGTTCGTACCCGTTGTCCTCGTACGACTTCTTTCCATCGTCTCGGTTATCGATCCTCTTGGCGATGCTGCGCGCGGTTTCGAGGGGAGCACCCTCGACACACGACACCTCGGTCGTCCGTCCATCTTCCTCCACTACAATAGCCACGCCGATTGTCATCTTCCTCTTTCTCTTCCTTGGCCTAGACGAATCTCAATCTATCAATTAATTCGCGCGAATCAATCGTGCCTGTAGAGATAGATGGATGCAATCGAAAGAGTCGCCTCTCTCTTTGTTACCGGTTGGTGGATTTGTTGCGGCCAGGGGCGCTTTCGGCGCTTTTATGGGTGGCCGCTTGGGCTTTTGGTGGTCTATGCCACGTCAGCCTTCTTTTCGCGCGTTTTTCTGGCGCCTCTCCTCCTGCGGCTCTCGCCACGACACACGACACACCACGCAACACAACACACACGCGGAGCAGATGGTGGAAAACAGAGTGGTTTGCATGTCCAACACTTGAGAGGACAGTGTGATAGAAGGTGTGAGAGAGTAGAGGGCAGGAGACGGAGAGCGAAGAAGCGTGCTCACTCGGCGACATTCCGGTCGCCGAGGGGCCTGGGCGATGCGGGCGCGTCAGCGAAAGCGTCGCCCGCCGTGGTCCTCCCCTTCTTGGTCCGCACTCGCACCACCGTGAAGCTGGTACGACTGAACTGTTGGTCCAATCCAATGCGAACGAGAGCGAAAATGTGAGCGAAATGCAACGCGAGTGACTGGAACAGAGAGCGAGCACCCGGCCGAAGCTCCCGACCGGTGTAGGGATGTAGGGGGCTCAGGTACCTTCTTGGGGTGAGGCGAGGGGTTCTTGGAGGGTCGGTAGGGCGAAGTAAGCACCAAGACGTTGTCCAGGTTCTCCTTGTCCAAGTGGAGGGATGACACGGCGGGGCTCATCTGAGACAACTCGCCTGCCGGACCCAGGCTTGGCGAGGCAGCGCACACAACCTTCTCCTCGCCAATCTCCTGCAAAGCATCGCCAAAGTTGTGAATGAGCACTAGTGGCCAGGTACTTACAACACCGGTGAGGAGGGGGTTGGTTGTGGGCAATGCGTATGTACCTTGGCCACGCCTTCAAGCACGTTCTGCCCCACCGGGAGAGAGAACCTCTTCTCCCTGAGCGCCTGCAGCAAGCTGTGTCGCGCCTGCTCCTCCGGGTCGAATGCGAAATCGATCTCGCTGCGCTCCTCACCGTCAAGCTCCTTCTCCCATTCCTCGACGCAGCCATCCTCGGGGCGCCGTCGCTTGGACGGAGACTCGTGGAAGCTCCGCGACATCCGCTTGAGTCGCTGCAGCAGTCCCTTGTCGGCGGCGTCCAGCAACTCTTCCGACTCGCTGCGCCTCGCAAACGAGGACGAGCCCGCCGACTCGAGGGGCTCCAACATAGGTCGCACTGGTCGGTCGAGCGAGGTGAGGCTGGCCGAGTGGGCGATCATAAGCTCGACCACCTTGATTACACTGTTGATGGCCTGGAGCTGGAGGAGGGTAGATTCGGTCTGCGACACGGAAGCGGCCGGCGCAGGCCACATGAGCGCCGGTCCGATCACCGTGGCCAGATTGTGTGGTCCCATGCAGTTCTCCTTGTTGTGTGTAGAGATCTGTGTGTTCGTGCGGTCAGAACTCAGCCAAGTGAACAGAACACATGCAAGCGAGCGATGACAATGAACCTCGCGCAGCAGGTTGAGTAGTTCCCGGAAGAGATGGCAATGGTCGTCGGACAGTGCCTCGAGGAGCTTGTTGACGTCCTCCACTCGCGCCTCCGTGTCTTTGTCGTCGTCTATGGAAAAGAGAGATGGGGGTTGAGCAAGCGCACCGCATGCGTGTTCGTCTGCATTGAGTGACCTACCGGCTATCTCGAGAAGCTGCGGGTAGAGGTCAAATGTGAGGAGTGGAGTGGGGAGCTCTCGGAGGAACAGCTTCAGCAACCCCGCAGCTTCGTGGCAGCCCGGGAACAGTTCTTCATCGTCCAGGTTAGCTGTTACAACACCTTCAAGCGACATGCAGAAAGAATGATGATGAGCGGCGAGGAGCGCGCGGTCGAGCGATTACTGGTATGCGTACCCTGGTTGAAGAACTGCCTCAGCTTGGTAATAGACTCGTGGAAGCCTGACACACGGAAGATGCCCTCCATTGTGAGGCCTCCTGCAAAGCTGTGGTGAGTGGCCTTGACCGACTGACGAAGGACGAAAAGACGACAGGATGCGTAAAGATGAGCCGCACCTTTGGCGCGCAGGAAGGCGATACAGGCGGACACGACGAAGGGTACAGCGGGACTGTAGGTCCAGCTGGCCGGGGTGTAGCCACCTTTCAGCAATCGAAGGCGCTGTTCCATCATCACCTCGGCGAGGGGCTTCCCGAACACAGTCTCATCGCTCCGCTCTCCACGAGGGGACGACGAAATCTGTGCGAAGGCCTCCGTCATTCGACTCCTTGCCTTCTTCATCCTTTTCGACAAGCTGGAAGACAACACCGTCCTCTTCCTCTGTCATGCGAAAACATCAGCGAATGCAAGCCGGCGCAATCGGCGCCAACTGTTGGGATGTACCTTGTTGGGGGAAGTCTCTGTCGATGAGGGCGGTTCCATATCTACAAATCTGTTTGAATTGGCAACAAAGACGTCCAGAAGGTGACCGAGACGTTGATTCAATCACTCAATCGATCACAGCAGGTCAAAGTGGCCGGTGGGCTCAACGCGCTCCCAACCTTCAACCAACGACAGCCCAGTTGCGCGCCAAAATTGTTGTCCCTAACGGCCACGCATTCTTCAAATTCATAAAGCCTACTTTTTTTGTTGATTTCCAAGAATCACTCTTAGCGATATTGATCAACCGGTTAATTTTCAACTTTAGCAAATCAAGCAGAGATCACCACAACACAATGGCCGACAAGAAGAAGGACAAGGTGAAGGCTGCGCCTGATGGCGAAGGTGCCATTCCACTTCATCGCCAAAATGTGCCTGTTCACACATTCAATCTGACACTGTCCTATTCGCAGCCAAGAAAATCATCCTTGACTACATGAAGACGGTACAGTGTTGCTTGCTTGCTGTCTCTACGTCTTTATTAATTCCACTTTAAATCGTACTACACAGCAAAATCGTCCCTTCAACGCGGTGATGCTGTTCGAGAACCTGCACGGGGTTGTCAAGAAGACCCAAGCCGTCAAGCTGATGGCTGATCTGGCTGCTGCTGGCAAAGTCGTAGAGAAGCTCAAGGGCAAGCAAAAGATCTACTGGGCCACGCAGGTATCATATGGGGCTCCTTCATTGCCTCAGCACATGGGCCGGTGCCTGACCACCGTCTTGTTGTTGTTGTTGTGCTTTGCAGGAGGGGCTCGTGATCGCCGATGCCAAGGGTTTGGCCAAGCTTGACAAAGAGATTGAAAGTCTGAGGACAGAGAAGAAGTCCATCGCAGGCGAGCTCGGCGAAATCGGAAGCCGTACGGCTGCTCTCCTTTGCAGCAGTAAACTGTGTGACTTGCGGCTCACCCTCCATTCAATGCCCAGGCATCTCGTCACTGAACAATGCTCTCACAAACGAGGAGGCCGATGCTGAGATTGAAAAGCTGACCAAAGAGGTTCCTTCCGCTGCCTGGCCTATACTACTCCTCAGCCAGTGCTCACGATTTCACACTTTCCAGAATGCCGAGCTGGAGACCAAGCTCACTCGATTGCGGGGGGGAGCCAAACTGGTTTCGAAAGCAGACAAGGACAAGGCCGAGAAGCAATATGAGCACGTGCGGGTACGTGCCCTTCACCAGCCACCTGCCTTTGTGTTGATCCTGCTCACGATCTGTTTCATCCATCCACCACTCGATCCATTTGCTTCCAGCTTGAGTGGCGTAAGCGCAAGAGAATGGTATCGTGCCTCCTTCCCACGACAGCCCTCACGCATTGTCTTGCGTTCTTACGGGCACCCACCCGTTTCGTTTTTTTCTTTCGCACAGTGCATGGACGTTGTGAAGCAAGTCGGCGAGGGAGCAGGAAAGAAGGACAAGGAGATTATGGTACGCTCGACACACGTGCCCCCCGTGTCTGTCTCGAGTGGTTGGATTCGTAGTGCAGTAGAACTGCGGACCTCTTACCGACCGGTCGGGTGTTCCATCGTGGCTGCGTTCGCAGGAGGAAGTGGAGCTGGAAGGCGATGACGACGCCGGCGTGGATCTCACCGCGGAAACAAGGACCGCCAAGAGGAGGAAGATCGGCGACTGAGAGCCGCACCATCGCGAGACCAGGTGGCTGCTTTCAGTGATACTATTGTTGTACATGTTTCTTGTTTTGTTGTTTGTATCGTCAACAGCCGAGAGTGGAAGAGGGCGTCGGGGTTAAAATCTTTTGGAAGCAACAGAACATAGACAAGTGAAGTGAAAGGATGCCAGTGGGTGGCCAGCTGCGAAGGCAGTGGTGTGGGTTCTTGTTGCTCATCTGCGGCACCTTCGTGCTGCTGTTCGTTGTAGTGCACCAGTACTCGCCCGCTCCCCCCGTCCTTGTCAGGTGCCCCCCCCCCATCCACTTCTTGGCTTTGCTTCATTCTTTGCCGTGTGGTGGCAGCAGGGATGACGAAGCGTCTTTGCGGATGGGGCCGCTTCCCGAGGAAGAGACACTCGACGGCGTAGTGGCCCCAGAGACCTATCCGCGCGGCACCGCGAGGTACCACCACCAGCACCCTGCCTGTAATGTGTGTGTGTGTGTGTGGACGTGCGCTTACGAGCGACGAACTGGCACAGCGAAGAAGCGGAAGGGGGGTCCGCTGTGACACTCTGAAGAGCCTGGGCGAGTGCGCCCGACATGCACACTGCACTCCGATCCAGGGCGATGCCTGCGCTGCGCCTGGCACCGTGGACAAGTCGTCCCTGTTTGGCCACTGCGTAAGCTCTCTCTTTGCCTCAACCTACTCCAGTACGCATCCCCCGGTCAGTGATCACGGCCAGCCGCTTATCTCTCACTCTCTCTCATTCTCACTCACTCTCTCTCTCTCTCTCTATCTCGCCAGCGCAGCGAAGAAGATGAAGTTGCGGCGAGAGGTCCCCGAGTGGATGTCGTGTCATCCGGACCACTCCGCCATCTGTGCTCGCCCCAGCGGTTCGGGAGGTCCGGTCGCTCGCTTCACCCAGAAGATCATTCCGCCCGGTTGGGTGCAGGTGGTGACCCCCTTCCACTTTCACTTGCCCGCCTTCCCCCAGGCGCAGCTGCCCACTGCCACTGACCCGCGCGCCCGCCGCCGCAGCAAAAATGTGTGGACTGCTGCGTGCCGCCGGAGCCAGTGCCCGGATCAGCGGATCAATCGCTGGCCATCATCGTCACTGTGCAAGAGTACGTGGGCTCTCTCGACCCATTCCCCCTCCCCCCAACTCCTTCAATGCGTTGAAGCAAAATCGTAATGAACGTGGTTTGCTGCTCCTGTGGGGCACACAGTGAGCTGGCGAGCCTGGTGAATGCACTCAAGTCCTGGCAGAGGCATGGGCTCCTCGACTACGCGCAGGAGAGGTACCTCAACATCGATGGCGGAGACTCCGACTCGCGGAACAGGATCACTGGTCTGGCCAGGTCCTACGGCTTCACCGTGTTCACGTCCGAGACGAGCCAAGGCATCAGCAGCGCAATGGGTTCGTAGTTTCCATCAACAATCAGTTTGATTACATTTCATGCGGCTGCTGACTTGCCACGACCAGCCCGGCTGATGCAGGCGGTGAAGAGCCCGTTTGTGCTCCTGCTGGAAAAAGACTGGAAGCTCGTAGAATCCCGGGCGACGGTGTTGAAACAGGTACGTTTTTTTATATATTTATATATTATTTAAAATGTTTATTTTTATTCATTCTCTATTTGTTTCTGTTATTTTCGCTTCACGCACCCGCCTGTGTGTGCCAGCTCGACCTGGCGAAGCGCCTGATGTTCTCCCGGCAAAACGGCTCCCGGGCCGACCTGGTCAAGTTCCGTTCGCGGTGGAACTTTGGCTTCCCCAACGTCAGCCCGCGCAAGACCGTGCCACCGGACTGGGACATCGGCGTCAGCATGGTAGTCCTTCTCTCACACCGGTCCACTCGCAGCAGCCCGACCAGGCGCCCGCCGCCACCTCTCACACCTGTCCACTGTGTCACCGTACCACACAGGTACGGACTCGGGCGAGATGGGAGCCACACTTGTTCTGCAACATCTACCACTACCAAAGCGACGAGGTGCTCTTGAGCCGCTATCCCAACAGGTACGACGACGCAACTTCGGCTGGCCGGTGGCCCTAATTCGTGTGGCACACTGTCGAGTTTGTGACGGAATTGGTGTGGTCTTCCGGTGGTGCAACGACCAACGACAACAACAAGGATGTGGCGGTGTGGGTGTGACTTCAACTACTGGTGCTTCGATTCCGGTCAGTGCGGGTGGACCAACAATCCCATCATGTTCCGAAGGAAGTGGTGGCTCGACATGATGGTACGCCCACAGCAGCCGCACCACCAGCATTTGTGCCCGGCCGGTGTGTGGCGTGTGTGTCGTGTGTCGTGTGTCGTGTGTTTACCTGTTCGATCACACCGCAGCATGGAATTGCGCACAAGCACAGGAACAAGGTGTTCGAGGCCGGTACCTACTACTCGAGCGAGTGGCTGCTGCCTCACTGGGTCGTGGCGGAGAGCGATGGGCTCTTCACGCATGACGAAATCGGTGAGGGCCACGAGCGCAAATACATCTGACCTAGGCTTTATTCCGAGTCAGTGTCAGGGCGTTAGGCGTTGGTTTGGGCAGCAGCAACGGCAGGACGAGCCTCGATCAGGTTGAGCTGCTGTTGCGGGGCGAGCACTTGCGTCAGCTCCAGCCCGGCTGACTGCAGCAGCTGCCGGTGCTCTTCCTCCGTGCGCTCTTTGGCTCCGAGAACCACCATCATGTCTGTTCCAAGTCCGTGGCCTGTCGGTGAGAATGGGGAACCGGGGTTGTGCGTGTGCTGGTATGTGGTGCGCGAAGGGAGGACTTACGGAGGTCGAGAGCTTTGGACAAGGAGGGTTCATTGCCTGGCGGGACCACGCACTCGATGACCAGCATCTTGCTCTGGTGGCCCATGGACCTGCGGGTGGCCTGCAAGATGCGTCGTGCCTGTTGATCGTCGCTTGTTAACTCTGCCTTGGCGCCCTCACTTTTTGTGCGTAAATACTGCGACGCACCTCATCGTCGGCCCAATCGTGAATGATCGACTTCAGCAGGTAGAGGTCGACCCCGGTCGGGATGTTGGTCTCCGCCTCAGCAGCCAGGAAGCTGCCTGCGTGCAGTTCCACTCTGTCCTTGAGGTCATCGGGCACCACGACCTTCTCGATCACGCTGGGAATCTCGAAGAGGTGGCCCTTCGTGATATGAGGGAACGCCTTCAGGATGGAGAACAGCTGGCTGCGACCCACAATCCAGTGAGGGTTGGTCGTCGGTTACAATGTACAGTCTTCCCCAGTGGTGGCGAGAGTGAGGTACCTGCCCAGACCGCCTCCTATGTCGGCGACGGAGGCGACCTTGGTGAAGTCGTAGTTGCTCAACACCTGGGATGTTTGGCGGGACGTGTGGGCGCTCATGGCCAAGTTGAAGCACTGAGTGATGCGTGAGAGAGTGAGCGAGCAATCGAACCAGAGCAATCAGCACATTCGCTCGAGCGCTCACTTACAGTGTTGGCTTCCTCGTCCTGCTGCAGGTAATCCCAAAAGTTCTCTACCCCCAACGTAGCGGCCGAGGCGGATTTGCCGTCCTTGAGCGAGCCTCCGAAGCCGCCCCACAGCCTGCACCACCAAAGACCCAAGGTTTACTTGATGTTTGCTATTCGCAAACCAGCACTTTCTCGCGGGACTGCGAACGTACGCGTAGAGGGCGTCGCTTCCTCTGTAGAGCACCATGTTGCGCATGGGGGTTCCCTCTCGCAAGAGCTGGCTCGTTTCGTTGAGGTCAAACTTGCACGTCTTGTGGTATTCCACGTTCTGCGTGATCCATCGGTTGCAGGGTGTGAGGGCCCACCTTAACCAAGGGGCCTGGTGGAGGGGGGAAGCTGCAGTTGCGTACGTCGAGAGGGCCGTCGTACATCTCGAGCAGGCCGAGACTGGCCGCAAAGCGGAGCATGCGGAAGAAGGGCTGGGGCTGGTAGTCGGGACCAACCTTCTGGGCTATCTCCTCGGCCGACAGTGACTGCATGTGTCGCAGCGAATGAGCGCCGGCAGTGTTACGCTGCAGGTTTTCTAGAGGTTGTGGTGTACGCACGTGATCGGCGGAGGCAATGATGTCCACCACGCCCAGCTTGGTGAAGGTGTACAGAACTCGAGAGGCGGAGAAGCCTGCATTGCCCGCCCCCAAAGGGGAAATGATCATTGTCAATGGATGACACCTGGTGCAGGTGCGAGGGGGTACAAGTACCAGACACCAATTGCATGATTTTGTCCGCCATAGCTATGTGGTAGATGTTGTGGGTGTTGTGGTAAATGAATGGATGTTGGAGTAAAGTGTTGCGGTCCTGTGCTTTTTGAGGGATGCCCCACAAGCTGGTTATGGCCTTTTCCTGTAAAGTGAAACTTGCCCATTGGTACACCTGGCGTGGTGGATAACAAGAAAGTGAGGGGAAAGATGCGTGTTGTTGTGAATAGTGTGCGTCCACTATGCACACATACGACCAATCACGCACAACATTAGTGTGCGGAAAGATGCGTGTGGTGGAAATTGTGCGTCGGGCTGGTGCCCACAGGGTCCGTCTGCATTTGGTTCGTTCACTCAAGTATCTCGTGCGGCGCGTCCGGCTGTTCGCCCAAGGCCTGCTCCTCGAGCTTGTGCTCCTCCTCGGCCGACACGAAATCAACCCCCACCCAGTCGGTGGCCCCGCACTGGGGGCACTTGACCGCGTACCTGTTGGCCCACTCCGGCCAGCCCCTGTGCCACACACCACACACACACACACGATACGAACACGTAGTGAGCGAACAAGAACAAATGTTAAGACACTTAATGGGGCAGATGGTTGCGTACAGGTAGAAGTTCTCGACATCCAGGTCGTTCCACCATTCCTCCTCTTCAACCGTCAGGTCGGGGTAGTGACTCAAAAACTCCTTGAGTGTGAGCTGCTTGCCGCAGCTTCCGCATTTGAGCACCGGGTGGTGCTGGACACCATGAACGGTGTTGACATAATTGATCATAGGAGTTAGGGAGACCACTTCGGCTGTGGGCGTGCGTGTGCGGTGTGTACCTCCTTGTGCGCCATGTGGTGATGTACGCGGTGGAAGATCTTGTCGATCTTGGTGGCGAGAACGGCGAGCTCCTCCTGCACAAGCTTCTCGACAGTCTCGAATTCTTCGATGAGCTTGCTCTTCACCTTCTTCCACTTGCCCTTGAGGGCGCCCTTTTCGGCCCCCTTCTCGACGCCGGCCTTGACCTTGGATTCGAAGTCCTGCACGCGCTCCTTGAGCTTTTGCTTGACATCGCCCGCTTTGATGGCGCCGATGGTCTCCTTGGCCTTGTCGTAGGCCTTCTGCCACCTCGACCGGAAGTCGGGTCCCTCAGTCTTGAGCTCCTTCAGCAGTTCCTCCTTCACCTCCTTCGCCAGCTCTTTCTGAAGCCATGTGTCGTGTGTGTCGTGTTAGTGAGCCGGTACTGACCAGGCTGTTCGAGGGGAGGGTCACATACGGTTACGCCGAGAATGCTGATGTGGAGATCTTGCACGTCCTGGGTGAAGGCAGGCCACTCTTCGGTCACATGTCCGTGCTTCTCCTGTAGGACGCGTTAATGGTCGTGTGCGCAACCCCCGCCCCCACCACCTCCGGTACCGGAGGTGAAAGCGTACGCCAGTCTTGAGGAGCTCCTTGGGGTCGACTGTAGGCTCGTCCATGAGCTTCAGAATCTTGTGCAGCTTCTCGCCCCTCTTGGTCAGCTTGTTAGAGTCCTGCGAACACAAAAGTTCGGTTCCACAGTCAGCAGTGTCCCCAGCTCAGCCGACACACACATGCGAGTGCCGTACCTTAGCGCCGCAGCTCAACGCCACCAAGGCCAGCAGCAGGCACGCCACAATGGCTAGCGTTCGGTACCTCATCATATGCCCTCTCTTGCTCTTGCTCTTGCTGAAGTTAGTGTTATGTTCTGTGTCTGAGGCCAGCGCCGACTGCCCGTGGACGGCTCCGGCATCCTCGGCCTTCCCGCGCAGTTCTCCGTGCAGCCCTCCTGCAGAATCCACCGAATTTCACGCACCAACGCAATAATTTGGGCCGATTTTGTTCAACGCACTTTACTTGGCCGCTGATGAATGTCAGCGCAAGGGCACACGCGCGCGTGTTACAGCGGTTGGCGTAGCAGTCGACCACTTCAGCGTCCGCCCCTTCGCCGGGCGGCGATCAGGCGACGGCCGCCTGCAGGCGCGGAGGAGGAGGAGGAGGCGCTGCCGAGAGAGAATCCGCCGCCGGCATCGCCGCTCGCCGGGTCGCTGCCGCCCAGGGAGAACGGCGACGGTGCCGAGGCCGCCGAGGGGTCGAACGACGACGAGAAGGCCGAAGAGGCTGCGGGCGCGAAAGAGAAGGCCGAAGTCGAAGAGAGGAGGAGGAGGAGCCCGGGTTGAAGGAGGAGGATCCCGGATTGAAGGCAGAGGCAAAGGAAGAGGTGCCGGCGGAGGAGGAGGAGGAGAAGGAGGAGGAGAAGGAGGAGCTGAAGGCCGGCGCGGTCTCGGACGGGGTGGGCGCGACAAAGGGCGTGCTGAAGGAGAAGGAGGAGGCCTCGGTCGTGTACGAGGACGAGGCGGGCACGTCGTCGTCGTCATCGTCGTCATTCCGGCGATAGGAGTTGCGTGATGTCCTGCTGTGCTTAGCGCTTCCAGTACGCTCGATTCTAGAGGGACCCTCGTCCTCTTCATCGTCCTCGTCCTCTTCATCATCATCTTCTTCGTCTTCCTCGTCTTCCTCGTCTTCCTCATCTTCCTCACCTTCCTCGCCTTCCTCATCATCGTCATCCTCCTCGTCGTCTTCGTCATCGTACTCTCGGTCCTCGCCCTCTTCTTCGTCGTCGTCCTCGTCGTCCTTCGCTGCGTTGGGCGCGTCACTCGCGTTACCGCCGAGCACGTTGCCGAACGTAAACTGAGACGGCCCGCCTGTTGGTGTCGATAAGGAGACGGTGAGGTGCGATCGTGTCGAGAGAGAGAGAGAGAGAGTACCGAAAAGACCGGCTGGCGATGAGGGTACACCACTGGTAGAGTCGCCCCCTTGGCTTGGCGGCGTGTTGGGCTTGTCGGAGGTGGTCAAGAACGAGAACTTGGGGGGCTGCACCGCGGCGGAATCATCGCCCTGTGGCTTTTCCTGAGTCGTACCCGAGCCACTGTCCTTGGTGAGAGGCTCGGCCGCCGCGACGCCGGACGTGTTCGAAGTCGCAGGAGCAAAGGCAAACATGCTCGAGGCAGACGAGGGGCTCGCCGCCGAGGAGCCCGAAAGGAACGAGAATGCCGACGCGGGCTTCCGTTCGGTTCCCGCAGGGGCGGCGGACTGTCCGGAGCTGGTGAAGGAGAAGGGCGAGGCAGATGACAGCGGCGGTGCATCGTCTACAGTGCGCTTCTGCCCCGACGGGGCAGCTGCAGGCGCGGAGGTCGATGTGGCGCCGAACAGAGGAGCGGTGGCAGCAGGCGCGATGGTCGACGTGGCTCCAAACAGAGGAGTGGTGGCAGCAGGCGCGGAGGTCGACGTGGCGCCGAACAGAGGAGCGGTGGTAGCAGGCGCGGAGGTCGATGTGACGCCGAACAGAGGAGCGGTGGCAGCAGGCGCGAAGGTCGACGTGGCTCCAAACAAAGGAGCGGTAGTGGCGGGCGCGGAGGTTGACGTAGTGGCGCCAAAGAGGGAGGTGGTGGCGGTGGCCGAGGTACCCGTCGCGAAGGGACTGGGTAGCGAGGGGAAGGCTGGCAAGCCACTCGCGGAAGAGGGTGATGAGGTCGAAAACAACCCCGACGACGAAGCCGAGCTCGAGGTCGCTGGCGCCTCCTCGTGCTTCTCAGAAGCCTTCTCGGTGTCGGCCGACGCAGGAACCTTATCTTCGCCCGCAATGGCGGAGAAGGAGAGAGCGGGCTTGCCGGAGAAGGAGAACGCAGAGGGGAAGCCACCACTCGTATCCAGCCCTGCTCCCGGCTTTTGGTCACGCTTGGAAGCACCACCGAGGGGCGACGTCTGGCCAAAGGCCGCACCGAGCGAGGAAGTCTGACCGAAGGCGGTCCCGAACCCGGTCTTGGACCCAGCCGTCGCCGAGAGGAAGCTTGAGCTCGTGAGCGCGCCGGCAGTTCCACCTGCAAACAAGCCTCCCGATGATGGCGTCGAAGACGGCAGAGCAAAGGATGACGGCGCGAAGGAGAAGGGTGCGACGGTCGAGGCGGTCGTCGATGATGAGGGGGCAGGATTCACGGCCCGTCGAGGGCGAGGGATCTCACTGTCGGACTCAGATTCATCCTCATCGCTTTCGGAACCACTGCCCTCGTCCTGGTCCGTATCTTCGTCCGAGTCGTGCGAGGGCCGCGGTCCGGACGGTGCTGCCTCTAGACTCTCGCCGAGGGAGGAGGCAAGGGAGAAGGGCGATGCTTCCGAGGAAGCGGGAGCGGGCGTAGTCGTGCTCGTGCTCGCCGAAGAGAAGGAGAAGGAAGGAAGGGCGCTCGCGGAGGAGCTGAACGAAGCGAATGAAGCAGGCGCCGCAGAGGAGACGGAGAAGAGATTCACAGGACGAGAAGCGGAAGGCGTCGGAAGGGAGAAGGTCGGCATCGTTGCCGCATCACCATCGCGCGAGGCTTCCGATGCGGCGGGTTCTTGCGGTGCTTGCAGCGCAGGCTCGACATCGGTTGTTTTCTCTGCTTCCTCGGCGGTGGGGAGTTGCGGCTTGTCATCTTGGACCGGGCTTGAGGCTTCGGGTGACAGCTCGGCGGCAGCGCTGGCGGCGTCCTTCGCTTGGGCGTCGGTTGCTGGCTTGACAGCCGAAGGTCGAGGTACCATGCACGTTGAGCAGGCCGTCGCAGACTCGTCGTTGATTTCCGTGCAGCAGGCGCATTCCCATCCGGTGGTCTTCTTGGCTGACACGAAATCGAAGCGTCCCGCCCCTGTCGCTGGTACGCCGAAGGAGAATCCGGTGGAGCTTGGCGTGGCAGTGTCCGCTGGTTTGTCGCCAGCATCGGGGGCAGCTGCCGCAAGCGAGAAGCCAGACTTGTCCGCGGTGCTTGGAGCATCAGTCTCTGCGCTGCCGCCGAAAGCGAACCCTGGCGTGGGAGCGGTCGTGGCGGGGCCGAAGCTGAACGGGCTCGACTTGGTGTCGGCGGGCTTGGCGCTTTCTGTTGTCGCCGTTGCCGAGGGAGCGGATGCGAACGAGAAGCCTCCAGAGGAGGGGGCGCCTCCGAAGGAGAAAGCTCCGGCAGTGGTAGTGGGCAGACTGGAAGGCTTGGCAGGCTCCGAGGAGCTGACATCGGGCGAAGGTGTCGACTTGGCTGCTTCAGGATCTGCAGCAGTGGTTGACGGGCGGGGCACCATGCAGGTGGAGCAGGTCGTCGCCGATTCGGAGTTGTCGCCCTCGCAGCACGCGCACTTCCATCCAGCAGCTTGTCCGGTGGTTAAGGAGCTCGCGGAGGCCGGTGAGCCGCCAAAGGAGAAGCCTCCTGCCGAGGGTCCGAACGAAAATCCGGAGGTGCTGGCTTCCTTGCTCGAGGCGTCGGCGGTGGCCGCTCCAAGTGAGAAGCTGCTGGTGGCTCTACCTGTAGGCCCGCCAAACGCGAAGCCGCCCGGCGGGGCAGGACCGAAGGAGAATGCTGCGGGCTTGTTGGCTGTCTCTGTCTTCTCCGGCGTCTCGCACTCGAGGGTCTTTGGAGTGGAAGATGTCACGGCAGGTCGCGTCGTGTCGGTTCCTGCCGCTGTCTTGGGCGCCGCGGCGGGACGGGGCACCATGCAGGTGGAGCAGGTCGTTGCCGATTCGGAGTTGTCGCCCTCGCAGCACGCGCACTTCCACCCGCTCGTGGCCGACGAACTCTCGGCCGTCTTGGATGCTCCAGTGAAGGAGAAGCCAGAGGATGTAGCCCCTCCGAAGGAGAACCCGCTCGACGAAGTCGGTTCTGCTTCCGGCGTGGCTGCAGGCGATGTCGATTGGCCGAAGACAAAGCCGCCGCTCGACGGCGCGGAGGTGCTTGCTGCTGTTCCGCTCTGGCCGAACGCAAATCCTCCACTTGCTGGGGCAGCACCGAAAGAGAAGCTGCCGCTCGACGACGCCGAGCCGGAGGCGAACCCGGCAGGCTTACTGGCCTCTGGCGTATCTGATTCAGCGCTGTCAGACGTTGCGGCTGTCGTGTTTTCCGTGCCGGTTGTCTTGGCGCCAGCCGGACGTGGGACCATGCACACACTGCAGGCCGTCGCCGACTCGGGATTGTCGCCCTCGCAGCACGCGCACTTCCACCCGCTCGTGTCCGACGAACTCTTAGGTGCACTGGCAAACGAAAAGCCTCCGACAGAAGCCCCGCCGAAGGAGAACCCGGCCGATGAACTGGGCTCTGGCATGGCTGCTGTCGTTCCTGCCGTGTCGCTCTGGCCAAAGGCAAAGCCGCCGCTCGACGGCGCGGAGGTGCTTGCTGCTGTTCCGCTCGTGGCCGAACTCTCGGGCTTGGCGGCACCGCCGAAGGAGAAGCCACCAGAGGAAGGCGTTCCGCCGAAGGAAAAGCCAGTCGACGTGCTCGGCTTCGTGAGAGGGGTCGCCTCGGTGGCGGTTTCGCTCTTGCCGAATGCGAAGCCGTCACTCACGGGTGCAGAGGCCTTCGCCCCACTTGAGACCAAGCCTCCTTTAGCGAGGAAGGAGCGGCCGCCCGAAGCAGAGCCGGAGGCGAATTCAGCGGGCTTGCTCGCCTCAGAATTAGGCTGTTCTCCGAAGGTTGTAGTGGGCTCGGTCCTGAGGCTTTCGGTCGCCGAGCTAAACGAGAAACCACCGGGAGGAGCAGGGCCGAAGGAGAACGCGGCAGGCTTGCTGGACTCTGGCTCCGTTGTCGTCTCCGATTCCTTCTTTTGTGCCTCGGCGTGTGCCACGGAGAACCGATTCTCTGTGGGCTGGCCGGCTCGCTGGAAGCCACCAGCGAAGGAGAAGCCCGCCGAGGCCGACGGAGCCTTGTCTTGCGACGCCGGCGAGGAGAACAGCGACGACGTAGGCGCACTGCTTGATCCCGGAGTAGCAAATCGCACTGGCTGGGGCGACGAGGTGCGCCTCGGCTCGCGCTTCGGAGATGCCACCACGACGGGAACCGCGATCGGCTCTTCAGCTTCGGTGATAACCTTAGTGCGCTTTTGGTCCTTGACCGCCAGCACAGGAGATGCCTTGCCACCGTCATGCAGGAACCTTGCTGCACATTGTGCGCGTAGCTCGTGCATTTGACTAAGCCGGCTCTGCGTCTTTGCCTTGAAGGCCTGTCATCATTCAGAGCGCAGTTAGCGTAATGGCTTAAATAGGTGACGGCATTTGTCATACCTGAGAGGTCTGCGTTTGGGCCTGGCTCGGCGCAGGCGAAAAGGTGAACGGGCTCGACATCTTCGTGATGGGCGTAGATGGCGGAGTAAAAAGCTGCTCCATCTCTGCAGGCGTGTAGGCTGCAGTAAAGATGACAGTGTGAGCCCCATCTCGGTGCTTAAGCGGGACGAGGAGCAGAGATTAAGCCTTACCTCCTGGAGCCTCAGAACTGGTGGGTGGGGTTGCCAGTACGCTGGGAGCAGAGACTGTCTCGGCTTGGTCGATTCGTGGCTCTTCATCTTCTTGCGCCTTGGGAAGGACCGCGCTGCCCTGTAGCTGAGCACAATAGGATCCCAGTTGTCGTGTGGAGAACAGCTCGGTAGGCTTGTCGATGAAGACAGTGAGTGGTTCGCGAGGCCGGACTCCTTGTCCGAAGCTCTTCTCCTCTCCTCCGGCGTAGTACTGTTGGTAGTAGAGCAGCGACTTCCAAAACCGCTGCTGCGACGAACTGGACAGGTTGTCGATAGGCGCGACCAGCTGCTTCCTAAAGGTGGGTTGTGAGCTAAGACAGCACTTGCTAAAACCACCAACACCGACGAGCTGCGCAATACACACCGATAGAAGTCGTGTTGCTCGCACAGCTTGTCGATGAAGTTGTAGATGTCGACGATCGTAAAGGGTTGGGTGAACGGCAACCACACTAGCACCTAAAGATGGATTTCAACAATATGCACCAGCAATGTTCCTAAGAGAAGCAGGCATACCTTGTCCGCGGAGGAGAGGAAGAGGAGGTCGAGGAACTTTTCGATCATCTTACGTAGCTTGTGTCGCCAATAGAAGGAAAGGATGTGAATTATGCGGTCCAGATCGGCAGCATTCTTGGCAACGGCGACGCGATCGCATGTAGCAGCTGAAGAAGAAGCAGATGATGTTAGCGGCAAGCCGGTCTCGTGGACAGGAAGTTCGTTACCTAAGCCAAGCATGCGCGCCTTGTAGGCCTCGACATTTTCGAGGAGCTCTTGGGCTTTAGCAGGAGTAAGCTCAATGGCGAGCAAATACATAGTCTTCGCGATTTCGCTCAGCCTCTTCGCAGCCAATAGGTGCACCGCTTGCAAACGCTGGAGAGATGCGTTGTCGATCTCGGCAGGCAGTGCCGGGTGAACTGATAGGATACGAAGGGTCAGCCAACATGAGGGGACCCCGGGCTTGAGCTGTACGTACACTCACGAACGGACTTGCCAAAGTTAACATGAGCCTTTACAGCAGCATCGTAGCTATGAGACTGACGGTACTTCCGGTGGTGGAGGATAGCAAGGTAGCCCCAAACTCGCGCCTTATACTCCTGAGGTGGGATCGGTTAACATAACTACCGCTACTATGAGCACAGTTAGCTGCACGTGCCTGCAGGAGCTGAGCATCTTCGTTGAACACTTCTCCGCCTTTCACCTTGGGCACTTGACCGCTGATCAGGCCGTTGGCTTCCCGTACGAGGTCTCGAAGCTGCTTGCATGAGGCCATGCAGTCCAGGTGACTGAACAATCTGATGTACGCAGTAAACGGTCAATGAAAGGCAAAGGGATGGGGTGGCCGTAGGCGTAGGCGTACTCTTCGTGCTGCGTCGCGATCCGAGTGTAATGATCGCAAACGAATATGCGGAAGAAGAGGAGCTCCTTGGAGAGGGTCGAGTGGCCTTCCTTGGCCTCAGTTGCGCCGTTCTGGTGACCACGGGAACCATTCGATCCCGCAGGAAGTCGCGCTGCAAAGTCGTTGAGCCAGCTCCACCACTGCAGATCCTCGTCGAGCGAACTACTGGCGACACGAGCACGCTTCATGGCCCTGAAAGTGTGCATGCTTAAGTAATGCGTGGTCAAAGGAAAATGAAGCAGCGTCCGCTGTATACACACCCTTCGATGTCGCCCTTGAGATTGTGAAGCTCCACACACTTGACGTGCAGAGCCAAGTTGGTAGGATGCTTCTGCGATGCTTCGTTGGCTACGTGAAGTGCTTGATTCATGTCGCCTGAATCAAGTATGAGCGGATGTTCACATACACGAGAGGGGAGCCAACGCGCTACCGTTAAGCTTCAGAATGTCGCTCTTTAGCTCCGCCACAGCTGGGTCGCCCCGTTCGAGCTGCTCCACCCTACACGATACAGCGGTGAGGACAAGTAGCGAGGAAGACGGGATAAGGGACCCATACTTAGCAGCCCAGCGTTCGGCTTCACTAAGAAATGGTTTTGTGGTATCCTCCTGGTGCAAGCGGATCAAGATGCGCGTGATGCGGTAGAAGATGCTCGTTTGGCTGGGATTCAGCTTGAGCGATCTCTGGTAGGTGGCCACTGCATCGGAGTACCTGTGCGCTTCCTCGTAGAGCTCTGCCAAGGCGACAAACACCTGAATCGAAGTGAGACGGACGAAGGCAGCGATCGAAGGGGCAGCGAAATTCGTGTGTACCTTTGCGTCTGGCTTGAGCCGCACCGACTTGAGCAGGTAAAAGATTGCTTGGTTGATATCTCCCAAGTCCTTGTAGCGTAGGCCAACATCTGCGAAGGTCGTAATTTGCTGCGTATGGGAGAGAGATTTGAGATTAAATTGATGCGCTACGTGCAAGATTTCCTGAGTGCACGCACCTGATCCTTCGACTTGGTGCTCGCAATTCCTGCAAGGAGCTTGTCTATCTCCTGCCGCCGATGGTCGGGCACGGGCCTCCGCATCTTGTTGTTTTCTGTTCGATCTTCGCGAAGTTTTGCTGTACCTTTTTGTTCCCGCCTTTTTCGAGGCGTAATGTGGCAGTACACGTCATGCTGGGAGCCAATTTTCCCGCGCCTTGGCGCACAAGGAGAGGCTCGGCATTCGATCGCGCGTGAGAAGATGAAGGCAAGGCAATTTGCCGCCTGCGGAGGGGCAATTGGCCTGTTCCTCTTGCTGGCTTGCTGCCTCCCAGCGCTGGCAACTGATGCCGACAAAGATCCTTCCATCAGCCATGCCACTCTGCTGCTGCCGCACGCAACGAGCGAGACCAAAATCTCTTACACAATCGAGGCCTTCAATGGATGCTTTAAATGGTGTGCCACACTGCCCCCCCAATAATGTTGTTTGTTAATCACTTAATGACGAGGCTCCGCTGTGCAGGAGCTCCTTGAATCCGGAAATTGTGTCTATCAAAGCCATCTACGCCAACGAAGAAATGCGCAATAAGGAGTGTGCATCGCATGCTAGCATCACGCCGGAGATCATGTCCACTGAGCGTCTCTCAACCTGGGTGAAGGCATACGATTCGGAGAGCGGCAGGACGCTGCGGTGTGAGGTCTTCCTGGATACGGTGCACAACATCAGCATCTCCACCACTACCCACACGATGTATCGCGCTGCCGTGGAGGAGCTCTCCATCGATGCATTTGATGCCTCGAGTATGTTTCCCACCCTGAACGCCAATGCTCGGTTACCCTAACACTGGAGCGGGTTCTTTGCTGCAGATAACCACTTCACGTCGGTCGAGGGTTTCCGCTTCGACTGGACGCTCACTCCCTCGCCCAGCCACGTCCTTCAGATCGTCCCGTTCAAGGGTGCAGCGGTGGATGTCAGGAACGTCGTCCTGGAGATGGAGGAGAAGGTATGCGCTTGCCTTATGATCACCACAAAGCGGGCTGTGCCCTGCTTGTTGGCGGTGGGTTAAACTGGCGTTGCGATCTCTCCAGAATCTCAGAACAAGCAGGGTACTGGTGAAGGGTATCGACTTTGGTAAGGTCACCGTCACTGCCAGCCTCAGCGAGGCGGGCTACGGGCGTATCTCTGATACGGTAGAACTGTCTGTGCTGGAGCCCCTTCAGCTTTCGCCCAAGCTTCCCATCTTCATCGCGCCGGGTGCCGAGTATAGATACGTTCTCCAGAGCTACCCTCGGGATCGAGACCCAACAGGTTCGTGCCTGATCACAGTGGCACTTCAACAAGTGTAGGATCCATCTAACGCCTTTACCATGTGTCTCTAGATATCGACATGCCTAACACCAAGTACCAGTGGTCCACGGACAATGGCAGAGTGGCCACTGTTGACAACCTTGGCACTGTGCGGGGCGTGGACCTTGGCCAAACGAAGATTCACGTTAGATATGAGAACATCAACGAGGCTACGGTATGTGTGCTCGTGACGTGTATGCTGCTCGTGAGTGCGGTCCCTATGCTCACCTTGAGCGATACAGGGCACCGTCAACGTCGTGGCCCCGTCAAAGCTCGGTCTGAGGCTTTACGCCGAAACGGACAAGCAAGAGATCATCTCCACTACCACTTCCTGGTACCTTATCGCCAACACCACATATACGCTGGAGGTCGACGTCTACGATGCCCACGATCGTCGCCTGCACAACACCGAGGTAGACTATGCTCTCTATGCGCCGCCTTGTGTGTCCTTCCTTCTCCTCAACTCGTGCTCTTGTGCAGAACATGGTCTTTGCCGTCACGCTCCCCCGTGAGTATTTCTCCGTCGAACAGTCGAGCCAAAACAAGGCACAGCACACGATCCGCGCTCTGAAGGAAGGCAGCACCGTCATCGGCGCCGAGTTGTCCTCCATCAAGGTCTGACCCTCTCCCGCACTCGGTGGCTTGCCTTCTTTCCCTGATTCCAATTCCTCTGTCAGGCCGCCGGTCGCCATTCGTTCAAGGTCCCAGCTGTCCGCAAGGACATAGCGATCCAGTCGGCCGTGCAGGCGATCCCCCGCGAGGTCCGCCTGCCTTGGCATGAAGGCACGCCTCACACGTATGCGCTCAAGGCCACTGGTGGCAGCGACAAGTATATCTGGCTCTCGCTGGACCAGTCCGTCGTATCTGCCAGCCCCTCTGGCGTGCTCACCGTCCACTCGCTCGGAGATGCGACCGTCAGGGTTTCGGACAAGAAAAACCCTCTCAACTACGACCACGTCAAGGTTTGCCCTCCTCATTTTCTACTTCCTTGTGCAATGAACGTAACCTGTCAAGCTGCATCCAGGTGAGCGTGCTTGCTGTTGGCAAGATCGGCATTGTGGCGTCCACGGTGGAGGTCCAGGTGGGCTGGCCTCTCGTGCTGCCCGCCGCGGTGTGGGACAACTCGGGTGTTCTGTTCGACAACTGCAGCGCTCTTCCCATCGAGTGGGAAAGTTCCGATGCGACCGGTACCCAGCCTCTGCCAATCGTGCTGGCGGCCATCGCAATGATTTGCTCATATGAGATGGCCGCTCAGTGTTCGCAAAGCAGGCGTCTGGAGCTAGCGATCTGCCTCCGAATAGCTGCACCGGCCAAGAGTTCTTTGCGCTCGGCGAGGGTCAGTGCACCATTACCATCAAGTATGGCAGGTTCACGAACCAGATAACTGTTTTCGCCTACCGTCCCCTCAAGGTGGTGTCGCCCGAAAAGGACGCCCTTGTGGCGCTCGGTTCGACGGCGCAGATTGTTGTACGTGCCAGCCACGCCCCACTTTCTTCCTTGCACAAGGGCTAAAACCACTCGCACTTCGCAGTTCGAGGGCGGCCCCAAGCCGTGGCTGTACGAGCCTACTGCCTTCTACACGAGCGTTGTGCCTTTGGAGCCCGAGATGGTTAGCGTACCCGATGGCTTTAGATTCCGAGTTGGCGGTGTGCTCACCTCGCTTTTCGTTGCACAGGTTCGCGTCACCCCGAACCCGCAAGGGCTCGGAATTGCGCGCTACAGCTACAGCGTCACCTGTCTGAAGCTCGGCGATGTCAAGCTTGCGATCGAAGTGTCCAACAAGCCTACCAGGACCAACCAGCATCCGGCCTTGGCGAATGCGACCATCGATTTCTCTTGCCAAACGCCTCAGACCGTGTTCGCCTTTGCTGGTACGGTCTCTCCCTTGAGCATGGTGGAGGTGTGTGTGTGTGTGTGTGTGCAAAGTGTTCACTTGGTATGGTCGTGCAGATTACACGCCTGCGAACCAGACGGACTTCGAGGAGCGCAAGCAGCAGTGTCTGGGCGCCCTCAAGCAGACCCCTCCCTTTGAGATGGTGGTCGGTGAGGCGAGCAACCTGTTCGAAGAGTTCATCGTCAAGGGTAACCGCAAGGTCCCGATCACTGTCGCGATGATCAACAAGGACCGGAAGCGGTTCGACGACTTCTCCTCTCTCGTGCTCACCTGGGAAAGCAGCGATGAGGTACCGTCGTTCGACTCCTACGCAGGAACATTTCTTAGAGAATCTTACCCTCTCTCTTCCACGCCACCCTAGACCCTTGCGTCATTCCTCCCCTCGTCGAGTGTGAGCACCCGTGTCCTGCACATCAAGGCTGACTCAGGAGACGTCAACATCCGAGTTGGCGTTCTGGGATACAATGAGCAGGCGCTCAAGGAGGCTTCACCCACGTATGTGACCTCATCGTCTGCGTGTACAACTGGCGCGGTTCTACTCACCATCTCTCCCGCGAGGGTGAAACAGGATTGCGGCTCCGGTGCTCGATAAGCAGGCTCTTAGTCGCTCGTTCACCCTGAGGATTAGATCGAATGTGGAAGTGAACCCGACCAATGTATACCCTGCCTCGAGCTGATTCAATCTGCTTTAAGTCGTGCTGACCTCTGCCTGTGAAAACCTTCTCCTCCAGGTGGCCATCTTCAACGACGACAGCAACACTGTCGAGTTGGTCGCTAGCCGCGGTTCGGGCATCTACAGCTACACCTCGAACAACACCAATGCCGCGACCATTCATCCCAGCGGAAACGCTTCTCGCGCCAGCATTTCTCCCAAGCGCCCGGGCATCGCTAAGGTGCACCATCCCGTATCCGACATCCCCCCAGACAAAGATGCTAAACTATCACTCGTCAGGTGACCGTCAGTGACATTTGCCTCGAGGACTCGACACCCGCGACTTCGATCGTCACCATCTCCGAAGTGGGAACGATCATTCTCGCCGCCCGCGATATGTTGCGCATCAACGACGAGATGGAGGTGCAGGTCGAGATCCGCGATCAGTCTGGCAATCAGTTCCCTGTGGAGCAACTCGGACGAATGGACCTCTCCGCGCATACCGACAATGACATCATCTCTGTGGAGAAGCGGGACGGTCGCTTCCTCGTCCGCGGTACCACAATCCTCTCTACTCAGCGAGCACCCCATCAAGCTAACGGTTTGTTTCGCCCCGTTCCCAGGAAACGGCCTCGGTATCGCCAGAATCACCATTACCGCGAGGACCAAGAACGGACGCACTATCACGAGCCAGCCCAAGGCGGTAACGTTATCTCTCTTTGCCCCCCCCCCACGAAGGACTGAGCAGAGGCCTAATCCATCTCTCGTGTGTGTATTTTGTGCAGATCCACGTCTTCCCCCCTCTGCACATACGCCCGGAGCGATTGGTGTTGCTGCCCGGTGGCGCATACCAGATCAAGTGGAGCGGCGGCCCTCCCGTGCGCGTTGAGGTGGCGTTCTCTGTGGACAATACCAGCGTGTGCGAGGTCGATGCTGCCGGCCGAGTGGTCGCGCGAGAAGTCGGAAGTACCACGCTCGTTGCGTCGGCGCAAGCCACCGACGAGCAGGGCAACCGCCACGACTACGGCTCGACCGTCATCGATGTCACTGTGCGCCCGCTTTCAGGTACCGCTCCACCCCCTTGTGTTGAGAGCGTTTCAATTCCTTACAAGTTTTGCGCTACGTAGGCATCCGCATTCACAGCAACACGAACCGCCTGATCGTTGGCACGGAGATGACCGTTCGCGTGATTGGTCCCGACGGTGAAACGCCGTTCACCCTGGGAGCTGTCGGCATCGCCTTCGGCTGGGAGTCATCCGACCCGAGCGTCGCTGCCATGGTGCCCATCTACAAGGAAGGTAGGCTGCCCCTGACCCTGGCCTCCATCGCCTCAGTGATTGTGGGTTCCTGACCAACCTTTTTTTCTCCATTTCTGTGTAAAGCTGGAGTTTCGCTGGAGAAGGAGCATGGCTTCTCTGTGCGCGTTCAGGCCAAGAAAGCGGGCATTGCTCGCATCAGCGTGTCTGCTGATGGCACCGAGGCCTGGGCGGCGACGCTCCAAGTGGAAGTGGTCGACGGCCTGGTGCTCTTCACGCCGGCGGAGCTGCTGTTGACCCACTCCTCGCGGTTCAACATTCGGACCAACAAGGACGCCACGGGCAAGCTCCATTATCGTCTTCTGAGCGAACAGCCCACGCCCGCCGACTGTCACCAGATCATCGCCATCGGCCACGCCGCTCTCGAGCACATGACTACCAACACTGCGGTCAACCAGGTATGGCGCCGCGAGACTCTTGCCCTGCACGGGAGTGGAAGTTGGACTAATCAAGCACCTCCACGCATCTAGCTCGCCACGATTGAGGAGAGAGGCGACGGCCTCCTCATCACGGGCAACTCCTCCGGAGAAGCCTACATCTTGATCTCGGACGACTCGGAGCATCAGTCTGTCGTCGTCAAGGTGGTCGTTAAGCCCGTGCACCAGCTCCAACTGCTCCCGGCCTCTGTCATCTACGATCAGGTACGCCGTATCTCTTCGCTCTCCACGCAGCAAACGACTGAACTCGCCATTGATCCCTCTGTCTGTTGGCTTTGTACAGCTGCCCGTCGGTGCCCTGATGGACTTCAACATCATTCTGCGAGACAACGAGGGAAGAGCCTTCAGCAGCACCGGCAACTTCGAGTTCAGCTACGACCTCGACGTGATCAACGTCATCAACGTGAGCCCGGGCAAGACCAACGAGTCGATCCAAGTGGAGGCCCTCCGTCCCGGCGAGGCCATCCTTCGTGTGTTCACCAGCACCAAGAGCATTCCTCTCGACGACTACGTCAAGGTCACTTTCTGTTCCCCCCCCTCCCAAGGCCTAGCCCTGCTGTTTGCGTTCAGCTGACATCCGCCTCGTGTTACTGTACATTCTTCAGTTCCACGTGGGCCATGGCATCACCCCTCCCGAGCCGGTGGTTCACAAGGGCGGCAGCATCCATTTCGACCTGACGAGCAAGCCCGAAGGCAGCGGCGGCGGCCTCTGGAGCTCCGAGGACGAGCGGGTCCTTAGGTACGCGCCTGCCCCACCCTGTCGTCGCAGCGTAATTCGCTAATATTTGGCTAACGACCGCATGTGTGGGTGATATGCGCAGCGTGCACCATCAATCGGGTGTGGCTACGGCCCGCAACGTCGGTAAGACGCACGTGTTCTACAACAGCACGGGAGTGCACACGTTCACCGAGGTCACGGTCGAGCAAGTGGGCAAGGTGGTGGTGAAGACCGAGGGCAGCCCCCAGGTGACCAACGTCAAGAACCCCGTGACCGGCGAGGTCGAGGAGTACCGGTTCGGCGTTACCTACTACACGGCCGGCAACAAGCAGCTCAAGTCGAACGTCCGCGTGAAGCACAACATCTTCCTCTCGTGCAGCGTCGTCGAGACCGAGTGGGCCACCGCCTCCTCCGTGCAGGATCTCGCCACCGGTCAAGATTACTGCGTGATCCACCCGCGCACCCCGGCCTCGCTCAAGATCCGGTTCATCGACAGCATTCACTTGATCGTGCGGGTCTCCGACGCCAAGCAGACGTACAACTTTACGCACACCGAGGCTATCGAGTACCTGCCGGCCTTCATCGTCGTCACGCCCACAACGGTACGCCTGAAGCCCTTGCTTGCACGTCGCGCACACCAATATCGCGTCTAACGCTTGTCCACTTGCCCGCGCAGATCACAATCCCCATTGGCAGCAAGTCGGCGCGTCTCGAGGTGCGGACCAAGGCCAACATCCACCTCCGCTCCAGCGACGAGCGCATCAGCGCCAAGAGAATCTCGACCGACCCGAACACCGACAAGATGGTGTACGAGATCAACGCCGAGGACACGCGCAAGGAGCTCCAAAACGTTGTGATCACTCTCGACAACCCGTACACCGGACAGGTTTCGCATCCCCCCCCCGTTCACATTGATTCATGTGATGCATGCGCAACCGATCGTATCAGCTCACGCGCGATTCGTTTCGTTTGTCTCTCCTTATGATGATGATCACAGCAAGAGCATGTGACGGTAAACTATGGCGAGACGGCCCTGGCCACCACCAGCAAGCGGGATACGGAACAGGCCGCGCACCGCTTCCCCTTCCTCCCCGAAGCAGTGGTCCTGCCGCTGCTGACCACCGGCGCCTTGACCGCCCTCGCCGGCCTCGTTTGGGTCGCGCTCTGGATCGCTCGCCGCCTCCGACCTGCCCCGGACACCTACCCGGCCGTACCGACCATGTCCGGCGCATTCCAGACCCCGGGGCCTCGACCCCTGGGACAGCAGACCCCGGGACCGACGCCAGGGTCGGCGTATCCTCAGACCCCGGGCGCATACCTTCAGAGCCCCTTCCAGTCGCTCAGCCCGAGCTCCAGCTACACCCACAGCCTCAGTACGTCTTGGCCTTCTCTGTGTCGTGTGCGTGTGTGTGTGTTCCTAGGCTGACCTGCTCCTCTCTCATTCTCCATTTTAGACTCGCCACTGAGGCCTGTGGCTCCTCGCCGACGAGCGGCTTTCTCGCCGGTCGACAGTCCTTTCCTGGACGGGCGCACGTAGTTGGTTGATCACCAACTTCTCCTCGTCTCGCTCTTGTCTCTTGCCTCTCTGCTTCTCTCTCTCTTTCTTCCTCTTCGTTTAATTTATTTGGTTTCGTGTGCATCGAGTGAGGCTCTCGTCACACAACAGGCCATTCCCCCTCCCAATAAGGACCATCAACTTCATCATGTTACGTGTGGTCTCTTTACAAAATGGAAGTGCGTTGTTGCGTTACATGTTAGTCGCCGAGCAAGTAGTCGGGGACCTTCTTCTTGTTCTTCTTCTTCTCCTTGAACTGCTTCACAGCCTTCTTCGACAGCTTCACCTTCTTGGGTATCGTGCACTGCTGCTGCCACTGCTGTTCGTCGAAGTAGTGCGCGATCTGTCGTCCTGCCGGGTCGTCATATCCCTTGCGCTTGGCCTGGAACCTGATCACGCACACGCACACGCACAACACGACGGCTTAGTGTGCGCCAGGCGGACCCCGAGCCTGCTGGGTTGCCTACCTGCCCGTGCGTGCGTTGAAGGTGCCCACTTGGCTGTAGCCCGCGTCCTCGGCCATCAGTCGAGCCGCCAGCTCTTTGTCGGGGTCGCCCACCGCCGCGGCAGTTGTGGATGCTACGGCAGGGGCGGCAGCAGCACCTGTGGCAGCAACTCCTTGGGCAGCATTGTAATAGTTGGAGTTGTCTTGCTGCGGTTGCTGCCCGTAGTAGTACTGGGCGTAGTAGGTCTCGTAGTAGAGTTGTGGATTAAATTCAGGCCGAGCTGAAAGATCTGTGAATTGTTCCTCCGACTGCCGCTTGACCTGGAGATCGGCCCGCAGCAGGCTGCAGTTCCACCACGTCAGCATCTCCTGCAATGTGAAGGGTCCTCGCTCGGCTCCCGTGTCGTCCAGGTACACCCAGCCCTCCTCTCTCGCCGCCTCTGTCGCCGGCGCATCCTCTGTGGTTGTTGCACGAGGTGCCGTCTCTTCCTTGCTTTCATCTGTTGATGCTTCTACTTCAACGGCCCCACCTGCGGGTGCTGCATCTTCTGGCCGCTCCATCTTATAAAAATATTTATAAAAAGAGTAAAAAAGAAAAGAAAGCAACGGGGAAGGCAAAGAGTTGATGAGGAGGAAATAAACAAACATTTGCCACAACCCTCATGGGGATAGTTGTAACATCATCATCGAGTGTATCTTACAGGAATATGAGGAGAAGAGGAGGCAGAGAGAATGGCGAGGAGAGGCGTTGTGATGTCCGGGAATCGAATCGGCGAGATGAAGTTGCCTTGCAGTGAAGAAAGAAGGGAAGAGGAGAGGTACGCTCTAGAACAGGAGGCACTTCTTCTCCTTCTTGGGCTTGGCGGGTCCGGATGGCTTGTCGGGTCTGCCAATGACTGCTCTGATGGCCTCCTCGAACACCCTCTTCAATCCCTCCTGCGTAAGCGCCGAGCACTCGAAATAGGCCTCCGCGCCGATGTCCTCCGCCATCTTCTTGCCCATGTCGGGTGTTGGCGCCTTCTCTCCCTTGAGGCTTTCCATCGTAGCCTTGTCTTCCCTCAAATCGATCTTGGTGCCCACGAGGATGCATTTGGCGCCTGGGCAGTGGTGGCTGATCTCGGGGTACCACTTGGTCTTGATGTTGTCGAAGCTTGCCGGGGACACGACGGAGAAGCAGAGAAGGAACACATCAGTCTCAGGGTAGCTCAGCGCCCTCAGTCGTGCGTACTCCTCCTGACCAGCTGGAGAGACATGTGCGTGAGCCCACTATCCAACGTTGCCGGGCATTGAGGAGCCCCCCCCCGATCAATAAAATTGAAGGGGAAGGAAGCTTACCAGTATCCCAGAGAGCAAAGTTGATGAGCTTTCCATCAACCTCGACACCGGTCGTGAAGTTGTCGAACACCTGCCCAGCAATGACAAGAGTAAGAATTTTGATTAAGACAAGAGGGTGGCGGTTGGGGACGAACCGTGGGCACGTAGTCGACGGGGAATCTGTTCTCAGTGTAAGAGATAAGAAGCGAGGTCTTACCGACAGCGCCGTCACCTGGTGATGAGAAGTAAGGGTGTAAATGAAAGGCCCATTCACATTGTCTTCTCTTATCTTCTAATCTAAAACCTCCGAAAGGACGGCAAGAGGATAGGTTGATGAATGAAGGATTCAACGTACCGACGACGACGCACTTGACGTTTTGCATGGCCATCTTTGATTATAAAATAATAGCTGACTCGCGGTCTTTCCTGTTCTCTTTCACGCAGCAATGTAATCAATTCGATTCAACGCCGCGGTCGTCTGCGAAATCAACTCTCTGGACGCTGGGCTATTTTGTCTCGTTGCGCAGCGCGAAAGTCTCGTTTCGGCTAACGGCGTACGAATGTAATGCAGAGCCAATGGCCCACGCGGCGGTTCGAAATTGCTGAAATATGAAAGGAATGAAAAGAACGTTGCGATTCTTGGCTTCTTCTGTGCGGACGTTGTTTTGGACGTGGACGGAGACAGGTGGAGAGTGTAGCGGCCGGAGCGATACCCCAGATTTCTTCATTCTGCAACGGATCCGATTTTGTGCGCACATCTCACAAGAATGTCGAAGCGCCAGACTGCTGTGGCCACAAAGAAGAGGAAGATGGAGGACGAGGATCTGCCGCGAGGTGGTGGAAGTGCCGTCACGCCTCTTGAGGTGAGAAAAATTCACAAACAGGCCGATTCCGATTTCCTGTTCGAGATTAAATCGAGCAAGGGCAAGAAGGGTGCCAAGAGCCCCGCCAAGAAGGACACACGAAAGAAGCGCAAGCCGGCGGAAGATGACGAAGATGATGACAAGCCGAAGGACGGCGAAGGTCTTGCCAGCTCCGTGACGGCGTTCAATTTTCCCAAATTCATCGAACCTCTCCGATTCAAGGTGCCTTCTCCGATCCCACCATCTACAGCACCGCGTTGCGGCTCGACAATCATCGTTGAAGTTCCCTATACCATAAACACCACACCCGGAGCTGAAACCATTACCAACCGTGTGGTCGGCGTGAGCGGCCGGAAGGTCGCTCATACGCGCACATGAGTTGCCGCACGAGCCTATGGGCCGACCAAGCCTGCTGCTTATTATTTTTAAGATGCACTTCATCTCACGCCACACCACTTCGTGTTACGCCGCAGAGCTTGGCCCCCGGCACGTCGCTGCTCGGTGCGGTTACCAAGGTCAAGGACTTCAAGATGCACCTCACCTTGCCAAGCGGGCTGACTGGCGTTGTGCCCATCACCGAAGTGACCGACACACTCAGCGAGCTCTTGGCCAGCAAAGTCGACGACGAGGTACAGTCCCCCTTATTCCCCCGATCTGGTAATTACACAACGATGCACTCACAGACGTACGTCGTATGTACGCGATGCACGTGGCCTCTTCTCAGGATGACGTGTTGCCCAAGATGTCTGCCTTCTTCAAGCCGGGCCAGCTCGTTCCGTGTGTGATCAAGGCTCTGGAGGAACGCGAGAAGGGCAACAAGAAGAACGTCGTCCTCTCTCTCCGTCCCTCTCTTCTCAACCAGAATCTGGCCATCGGCAACATCACGCCCGGCATGGTATTGCCACCTAGCCGGTGTTACAACCGAATGTGTTACGCCGTGTACTGACTGGCACCTTCTTCTCTCCCTCACCAAGGCCATCCACGGAAGTGTGAAGAGCGTGGAGGATCACGGTTACATCATCTCCTTTGGAACGAACGAATTTACGGGCTTCTTGGTGAAGGACACCGCTGAGATGACTGAGGGTATATACAAGGCCTTGGCTATATTGTGCTCTCCCTTCCAGCATGGCCATGCTGACCGTCACTTCTTTTGCTTCTTATTAGACGAGGAATCTCAGACTGCTCAGTTCGTTGTCGGCCAGCCCGTGGCTTGCGTGGTGGATTCGGTCAAGCGGGAGAACAACACTGTCACAGTTCACTACGACCCGGACAAATTCAGCACGGCTGTTACCAAGGACAACAACGTCTTCACCATTCAGACGCTCAAGGCCGGCATGCTCATCAACGCTCAGGTACTGTTGCAAGCGCCATTCGGCTACCACCCGGCATTGCGGCTAACCGTAGTCTCGCTTGTTGGAACATGCAGGTCAAGAAGGTCTACAAGCAAGGCCTCTTCCTTCAGTTCCTGGGCTACTTCGGTGGTACTGTGAGCAGCCAGCACCTTGGCTGTCCGCTGTCCAAGCTGAGCGCGAATTACCCCGAGGGCAAGAAGGTTTGTCCCCGTGTTGAGCGCTCCCGTGTGCACGCGCTCGCGATCATCTAACATTGCTCGCAATCACCGCCTCAGGTGCTGGGCCGCATCGTGCACGTCGACTACGAGAACAAGATGGCCTCGTTCAGCTTGCTTCCGCACATCGTCAAGTACCAGGCCTACGAATTCCCCGAGGCTGTGCACATCGGCCAGCGTTTCGAGGCGGCCAAGGTCACCATGGTGGACAAGCGCAACGGCCTGTTCCTCGAGCTTCCCACAGAGCCCGCCCAAGCGGCCTTCGTTCCCGTATGTTACATCGCCTTTCTTTTCCCCCTCGGCGAGGCATTAGCGAGGCGCTGACCCGAAACCTTTACCTCTTGGCAGGCGACGCTGGTTTCGGACGAGTCCGAAGAGAACCTGAAGAAGTATCGTATGGGGCGAGAGGTCGTCTGCCGTGTGGTGAGCCGCGACCCCTTGGAGGGTGTGGTCACCGTTGCCATGAAGCAGTCGATCCTCGACCTCGCCTTCCTGCGCCGCGAGGACATCCCCATCGGCAAGAAGCTGAAGGTACGCATTCCGCTGAGAAAAAGTCACCCACGCGCCATTGTGAATCAACAACGGGACAAGTGAGTCTCACCAAACGCTGTCGTTTCGTTCGCCGCAGGGAACCATACTGGAGCTGGTGCCCAAGGGCATGGTGATTTCTCTCACCAAGTCCATCAGGGCCTTCTGCCCCTCGTCCCAGATGTCCGACATCACCCAGCTACAGAACCCTGCTGCCCACTTCAAGATTGGTGATACGATCAAGTGCAAGGTATGAATGACCTCACTTCTCACATCCTTCACCGGGACCACGTCTAAGCGATGCGTTCTCTCTCTCGATGCTACGTGCGTGCAGGCACTCTCCGTGGACCCGGTCGCCGGCAGGGTGATCGTGACCTGCAAGAAGTCGCTCGTCTCCTCTGACCTGCCGGTGATCACTTCGTTCGAGGACGCCGAGCCCGGCGTGCAGTCGCACGGCTACATCTCGTCGGTCAAGGTTCGTGCTCTCCTCCCTCGTTGCACATGGCCAACTTAGCTAACCTGCGTTTTTAGGAATACGGCGTGTTCGTCACTTTCTTCAACGGCGTCACGGGTCTGGTCGGGCTGAGCCAGCTGAGCAACAACTTTGTGGACAACCCCGAGAAGGTCTACACGGCCGGCCAGGTCGTCAAGTGCCACGTCCTCACGTGCGACGCCCAGAAGAAGCGAATCTCGCTCTCCTTTTTGGTACCATTCGCCGTCACACTCACTCGAGTGCTGGCAGTCGCTCACTCCCCGATCCATGCGCATGCACAGAAAAAGCAAAAGCAGGAGGTTCTCGAGAATGAGGCTTACAACTGGAACGAGCTCAAAGTCGGAAGCGTACGTCGATGAATCCTTCCCTCGGCTCGGCGTGATCGCGTTCGCGTTTTAACGTTTGTGACGAACGAACGACTACAGATGGTCAGCGGCACGGTCAAGTACCTGGTGGACGGCGCTGTCCGTGTTGAGCTGAGCGGCGGAATCGCCGGCGTTCTTCCCAACCCGCACCTCTCCGACCATGTCGGTCACTGCGAAGCGATCAGGGCCACCCTCTCGAAGGGGTCGGTGCTGAAGGAGATGCTCGTGTGGAGCAAGAACGAAGCGCAGAAGAGGATCACCCTCTCGTGCAAGCCCAGCCTCATCGAAGCCGCCAAGTCCGGCCAACTCCTTCAAGCCAGGGAGGACTTCACGAGCGGCACGCTCTCGACCGTACGTGCTGCCTCCGCGCCACTTGCGTGCGAACACTATAAGGCAGTGGCTCACATTGTTGGCATTCCAAACACAGGGAATAATTCGCGGTATTGAGACCTTTGGTTGCTTCGTCGAGTTCGCGAACTCCATCGCCGGTCTCGCCTACGTGACGAACCTGGTGGACGGCCCGCTCGACGACCTCAAGACGCGCTTCACCGTGGGCCAGACGGTCCGGGCGCGCGTCGTCGACAGCACGGGCGATAAGCTCAGCCTCACCCTGAAGCCCTCGCAGTGCGGCCCCAACACCTCGATCTCCTTCCTCCAGTCCTACTTCAAGGAGGAGGAGGCCATCGCCAGCTCCAAGCCCGAGGGTGCCGCGCCCAAGCCGAAGGTGAACTGGTCGGCCTTTGAGATCGGCTCGTCCGTCGAGGCCACCATCAAGATCCTCAAGGACTTTGGTGCCGTGCTCACCTTTGCCGACCCCAACGTCACCGGTTTCGCCGTCAAGGACCAGATTCCCGTACGTGCTTACCTCTCCAACCACCCCGCTTTCCTCTTTGCTCAGCAGCACCTTGCGATTCATGTTCTCACTCATTCCTTCCCGCTCGATCGATTGTAGGAAGACAACGAGGAGCTGACCGAGGGGGCCAAGGTCAAGGCCGTGGTGCTGGACATCGACAAGCAGCGCTACATCATCGACGTGTCGCTCCAGCCGGAGCTGATCAGCGCCGCGCTCCCTGCCAGCTCGCAGCCCGCGAAGAAGACCGCCAAGCGCAAGTCCAAGGGCAGCAACGAGGCCGAGGGGCTCAAGGTGGGCGATGAGGTGGAGAGCAGGGTGGAGCTGATCAAGGGCTCCTACCTCGTCGTCTCCGTTCCGTCGACCAAGCCGGGCGTCCACGTCGGCTACGTCGCCACCAAGGACTGCAACACTCAGCACACCGACCCCTTCTCCAAGTTCATCATCCACGAGAAGTGCAAGGCCATCGTCAAGGAGGTGCGTTTACCGTTCCGCCCATCCATCCATCCATCCACCCATCAATCAAACCTCTCCTGACCCACTCCGTCCTCGCGCAGATTCCCTCGACGCCCAACAGCCGTATGCTGTTGCTGCTGTCCAAGATCGAGAAGGAGGAGGACAAGAAGAAGAAGAATCGTGCGTTGCTGCTCTCAAGCCTCCTTTTCCAAACATCAACGACATCGCGTGTGCTAACTGAACAGTGCTTTCCCCCTCTTCCAGCCGCCATCGACGTCACCGACTTGAAGGCCGGCAACATTGTCAAGGCCAAGATCACCTCCGTTCTGCCCACCCAGCTCAACGTCTCCCTGGGCTCGCACATCCGAGGTGCCCTTTTGTCTCTCTCTCTCTCTCTCTTCGCCACTGGCGCGAATGAACATGCATCGCTAATGTTCATTTCCCTCCGCTGATCTCAGGCCGCGTCCACATTACGGAGATTGCTGATGACATCTCCCAGCTGAACGGTCACGCCAACCCTCTGCTAAAGTACACGGTGCGTTCGCCCTTCATGCTCAGCAATAGAACGTCGTTGAGCTCAAACATTCGGGGCTGGGTGTTTTTGGCGTAGATCGGGGACCACATCGAGGGCAAGGTGCTGGACGTCGTGCTGAGGGCCAAGCACAGGCTGCTGCCCATCTCGCACCAGAACCCGGTCACCTCCCGCTCCGTGGATCTCAGCCTCCGTCCGGCGGATCTCGCCCTCGGCGAGGGCCAAGCCGCCCCGCGCAGGACGCTCGAGACTCTCAGCGTGGTACGCCCTTCGGAAGCGCTCTTCTTGGCACCGTCGGACCGTGCACTGACCTCAATTCGGTGGGGTGTTTGTTTTCACTCAGGGTGAAAAACTGCTGGGCGTTGTGGACAGAGTGACCCCTGACGGCGTGTGGGTGTCCGTCACCTGCATCCTGAAGGGACGCGTCTTCATCTTGGACATGTCCGACAGCGCCAAGGACATTCGTGACCTTTCCGGTTCGTGTCCTGCACCCGCCCGGCCACGAGCGCGTCGCTGTCCACTTACATTCACTCACTCTTTGAATTTGCTCTACGCCCCCCCCCCACAGAGAAGTACGCGGTTGGAACCGCCGTTACGTGCTACGTCAAGCACGTGGACACACAGAAGAAGGCCCTCGATTTGACGCTCGTTCCCAACGTACGCCCATCAACGTTGTTCTCTCTCTCTCTCTATGTGTGTAGTGAAGGGAGTCTTGACATCACCACCCACGCACTCACTACAGAAGGGCACCGAGATCAAGCCGGGAACCGTCGTTCTGGGCCGCATCTCCAAGATCCTGCCGGGCGTCGGTGTCAACATGCAGCTCTCGCCCCACACCTACGGACGCGTGTTCATCACCGACATCGCCGACGACTACACCGAGAACCCGCTTGCAGACCTCAAGGAAGGCGACGTCAGAGAGTGCTACGTCCTGGGTGCCAAGGGCAACAAGGTCGATCTGTCCCTCCGTCCCTCTCGCGTCAACAACCTGCAAGTGCCCAAGGAGGTCCGTATTTCTACGCTCTCGCTTGATCGCATCAAAGGGGGCTAACCTTTCATTTGTGTGACGTTGGTCAACGGCTGCAGCAACTCGCATTCCCCGAGATCGAGTCGGTTGCCGACCTCGCCGTGGGCAAGATGGTCCGTGGCTACGTCACGGAGACCTCCACTAGCGCGGTCTTTGTGGCGCTCAACAGGTCGCTCAGCGCCCGTATCACGCGACGCGAGCTCGGCCAGTCGCCCGTCAAGAAGATCGGCGTGGCCTTCCCCGTGGGCAAGCTGGTCGAGGCCAAGGTCAAGTCCATCGGCAAGAGGAAGAGTGCGTCATCATTTCTCATTTCTCATTTCTCTTTTCTTTTCCCTTTTGCTCACCTTCGCGTCTCTCTCTCTGAAATGCAGAGAACGAAGCCAAGATCGAGCTGACACTGGGCACGCGGGGCTCGAAGAAGCTCGCATTCGGTGACCTCAAGGAGGGAATGAAGGTCAAGGCCACGATCCAGAGCGTCAAGGAGAAGAACCTGCTGGTGCAGATCAAGCGCAGCAAGCTGATCGGCATGTGCCGCATCTCGGAGCTGTCCGACGACTTCGTCGACCACCCGGCCAAGTACTACAAGGAAGGCGACGCCGTGAAGGCGCTGGTGATCAAGATCGATCCGGAGCGACAGCGCTTCGAGGTCTCGCTCAAGCCGTCCCACTTCGAGGGCGACATCGACTCGAGCGACGAGGAGACCGCCAAGCCCAAGAAGCAGCGCAAGAGCAAGAAGGCCAAGAAGCAGCTCGACGACTCCGCGGACAGCATGCTGCAGGACAGCGACGACGAAGACGAAGAGAACCTTCTTGTCGTGTCCAAGAGCGACTCTGAGGCCGAGGAGGCCGAGGAGGACGAGGAAGAGGAGGAAGATGGCGACGAGATGAAGGTCGAGGGCCTGGCGCCGGTTGGGTTCGACTGGGGCGATGCCACGCCAACCAAGGCGGAGCCCATCGAGTCCAAGAAGAGGAAGAGGAGCGCCAAGGCGGCGGACGACGACGAGGCCAAGGAGAACGAGGAGGAGATCGAGCTCGAGGAAAAGAAGGGCAAGAAGAAGCGCGCCAAGAAGGCGCAGCAGGCTGCCGAAGAGGAGGAGCTCGCGGCCAAGGAGGAGGAGCTCCTGGCCGAGGCCCTCCCCAAGACGGCCGACGACTACGAGAAGCTGCTCCTCGCCTCCCCCAACTCCTCCTTCCTGTGGATCAAGTACATGGCCTTCCAGGTACACTTCGACCACCACCACTTCCACAACAGAGCCATCTCATCTCTGCGCGGTGCTTCGGTCTAATTCTTCTTCTTCTGCGCGAACAGCTGTCTATTGCGGAGATCGACAGGGCCAGGGAGATCGCCGAGCGGGCGCTCAAGCGGATCAACTTCCGCGAGGAGCAGGAGAAGCTCAACGTGTGGGTCGCCCTGATGAACCTGGAGAACAAGCACGGCTCCAACGAGTCGCTCATGCAGGTCTTCCAGCGCGCCCTCACCTACAACGACCCCAAGACCGTCAACCTCCAGCTCGTCGGCATCTACGAGCGCAGCGAACAGTACAAGGTGCGCGTGCGTTGTGTGCGTGTTGTGTGTGTGTGGTGTCCTCGATGATCACGCTGTCTAACGAATGGTGATCTCTTGTTTTGTGTTGCTCGACAACAGCTGGCCGAAGAGCTCTACAAGGCGATGACCAAGAAGTTCAAGCACAGCTGGCAGATCTGGCTCCGCTACTCGCAGTTCCACCTCAAGAACCTCCACTCCATCGAGGGCGCTCGCAAGGTCCTCGAGCGTGCCCTCCAGGTGCTCCCCAAGAAGAAGCGTACGTGTCCCGTCTTCTTGTGTGTCCTCGTCATAATCAAATGTCATAGTGTCTTGTCATATGCTGACATCGACAGCGATGATGGCGGTGGTGGTGTGGCAACGCAGACATTGGCGTGATCTCGAAGATGGCGCAGATGGAGTTCAAGCACGGATCGCCGGAGCGAGGAAGGACGATCTTCGAGGGCATTCTGAGCAACTACCCCAAGCGAGTCGACATCTGGGGCATCTACATCGACATGGAGCTCGCCCTGGGCGACCACGGGGCCATCCGCAACCTGTTCGAGAAGGTGACCACCCTCCAGCTGTCGTCCAAGAAGATGCGCTACTTCTTCGAGCGCTACCTCAAGTTCGAGAAGGAGCACGGCACCAAGGAATCGGTCGGCCACGTGCGCGAGAAGGCCCGCCAGTACGTCCTCTCCAAGTCGCAAGAGTAGGGCTGACGTGGCACCGGGCACCACGTCCTCCACGCCACTCTGGTAAACAGCACCATTTTTGGGTAAATAAATAAATAAATAAAAACAACAACGAAGAACGAAGACGAACACACGCTCGCACCACGCACCTTGTCGGCAAGTGCTTTCCCCAGCACCCTGCGCGCACTCCTTCAAAGAGCCGCCAAACACAGAAAGGAAAGAGCAAGCTTAGAGAAAACACAAGGAAAAACAGAAAGATGCCTTTTCTTTGTGCTTGCGCCACATCTGATGCAGAGACCAGGCATACTGCGGGGCCAGTACCGGATCTATGTGTTGGTGGGGGTCACCTTTGTCGTGTCCTTCATCCTGTTCGAGCTCGCCACTTACGGCTCGCTTATCTTGGACGACTATCACCACCCGCCCGTCATCAAGGGCTCGCCCACGCCGACACCTCTCACGACTGTCCGTGGCCTCTCTCCTGAGCGTACGCTCCCCAATCACCAGATGATCAAATGACATAACATTAAACTGCATAAAAATAACACATTTTCTCCGATGTAGAGCGGGAACGGTGGGAGGCATCGGGCCTCAAGTGCGCCGGCTCGGGCGTGCAGCTGACGCTGGCTCGTATCAACGACGACTACTGCGATTGTGCTGATGGCACCGATGAGCCAGGTATTCACCCCACTCAGAAGCTTCTTCCAGCTTTGGTGATGGCTCTGACTCTGTCTGGCCGACTCTGCGCCAGGTACGAGCGCGTGTGCGAACGGACGGTTCTGGTGCGCGGGAGAGCAGCACCACATGCCGAGCAGCATGGTGGACGACGGCATCTGCGATTGCTGCGACGGATCGGATGAGGCGAGGCGACGATGTCCCAACACCTGCGCCTCGTACCATCCGCCCGCCCCTGATGACGATGGCGGTGACAACCTTGATGGCGCCCACAAGGTACTACTTTCCACCGACAGACAATGCGTTGCTGTGTTGCCTTTTGAAGCTCATTCATCGCTCTCTCGGCACAGAGCAAGCCGCACGAGAGCATAGGCTACTCCTTCCTCGTCATATGCCTGTGGTTGTTCATACTCTGCCACCTCTTCGCGATTGTACTGCTCCTCATCTCCTCCTCTTGTCGATGGAGAATCTCACCTTCGTCGTGCATCGTGCGCAGTTGGGAGGCCTTTGGTACCTTGCCTCGCCAGCTCGACGAGACCACGCCCTCTAGAGCTGCAAGGAAGAAGAAGACGAAGAGAGCAAGCCTATGCAAGCGCGGGCATCGCTGTACATAGTATGTATCATATTATTTCATCTTCTTCTTGTTCTTCATCTTCGACGAGGATCGCTTGCTTCGCGCTACGTCGTCCGTGGTCGAGGTGGAGGTGTCCCCGCGGGCGAGGAAGAAGAGGCCAGCGATGATGAAGGCTGAGCCGAGCCACCACGCCGCCGGCAGAGGTTCGGAGAAGAGGAGGTGGCCGAGAAGGGCGCTGGAGAAGAAGTTGGTGGCCGAGTTCACCACGGTGGCGGTCACGGACGACGAGAGGTTCATCGATTTCACAAAGAAGAAGTTCCACATGATCATGTTGCACACGAACACCATCCCGAAGCACGCTGCCCTCAGCGCCGCTCCGGCATACTCATCCACCACCGTCGTCATCGTTGTGGTGCTGTGGCAGAATTCCACAAATCGTAGGATCCACACGCCATCCATCGCCAGTTTGCCAAACACCGACGCCAGCCCCGCGCATGTGCCTGCCAGTGTCGATAGCACGAAGCCCCACCAAGCCACCTCCTTCTTCTTCTGCTGCCGTGTCATCTTTCGATTGAAAATAAACAAGAAAAAGAAAGTGCTCGAAAGTGTTTTTCTTTTGATTAATCAAACAAATTGAAGATGGGAGATGGAGCACGAACAGTGTCGGCGTTTCCGCCGCCCCCACCCTACTTCAAACTTTACACAGATGAGCGAGTGGCAGCGGGGGTGGCACCGCCCCCGCCGCCGGTGATCGAGGGCACGTATTCGATGTTCGGACGACCCCTCGCCACGCAGGAGGTGGAAGACAGCCTCGAGAACCACCCGGGGCGGGTGCAGCTCTACCCGCGAGGCGAGATTAACCACAGACGAGAGCTCAAGAAGCTCAATCACTCGATTCTACACAACTACCTGGAGCTGCTCAACACGCTGGTCACGAATCCGCACGAGTACACCTTCCACGACAAGGTGGCCGATCTCGAGCAGCTCTTCGTCAATCTCCACTTCCTGCTCAACGCCTTCCGACCGCACCAGGCTCGCGAGACTCTCATCTCCATCCTCGCCGAGCAGCTCGACAAGCTACAGGCCCTCACCCTCGCCACCAAGAACGCCTTCCACGGCGTGTCCACCCTCCTCCACGACTCCCTACACGCTCTCGCCATCGCCTCCCACCACCACCACGACGGCGACCAGACCGCAGCTGCTGACGGTGCGGCCGCGACCACCACCGAGCAGGTCCTTGCGACGACGGAAGCCGAGAAGGGAGAGGAGCTCGAGCTGGAGCCGGACGTGGTGGCCGCCAAGGAAGAGGCTCGCCTGGAGGCCGAGATGGACCGACTACTGGGCCAGATCAGCGATAGCCACCACCCCTCCTGATGATCAACCGATGAATGAATGCAACCACACCATCGACCCCTTCAACCACACCATCGACGCCGGCCACGCCCACCGAGTCGGTGATAAATAAGGGGTCTCTTGGATTGAGTTGGGATTTACATGGTGTCAGCTGCCGGCCTGTCGTTGCTGTCTGGCCCGTTGCCGTTTATGCCCGCAGGGCTGATTGAACAGGCGAAGAGGACCATGGTCAGGGCCATGATGTGGCGCGCGCGCGTGGATGGGTGTGTGGGTGGGTGTACCTGGAGTGGCTTCGGACAATAGCGTTGCTCTTTGAGAGGCCCAACGACGATGGGCTGGAGGCGGGCGAGGGGATGTGGAACGTGGGCGCAGACGTCGGCGTCGTCGACAGCGACGAGGGCGGAGTGGAAACGGGCGAGGGCGCTGGCGACACGTGGGCTCGCTTCCAAGTCGCCCGCCTTGCCCCGCTGTCTGACCGATCCGGCCTGCAATCGCACACAGAGAGCACGACACGACACGACACGACACGACACACGCCTTGAGAATTTAACGAAGCCGCGGGGCGGTGGGGGGGGGAAGAAGAGACGAACATGCGAGACGCGGCGAGAAAGCTTTGTCGGCTGCCTGTGCTGCCGCGGTAGTTGTCGTCGCTGCTGACGCTGACCCGAATCGAAGAGAAGCCGCCGCGTGCGGTCGGCGTTGTCGTAGACGTGGCGGTGGTGGCGGTGGTCGTCGATTTCCGCTCAGGCGCCTCCACCGCTGCCTTCGTGGCGCTCTCCTTCCTCTTCTTTTCCTCCTCCCGCCATTTTCGAAGCAGCTCCAGGCTCTCCTGCTCGTCAATATCCTACCCACCCACACACTTACCATTTTAGCTCCGTCGTGTGCGTGTGTGTCGTGTGTGTCGTGTGTGCGGTCGTGTCGCATACCTTTTTGGTCTTTTCGGTGTGTTCGCGGATCATCTCGTGTACGGCTGAGATCTCGCTTCGGGTGATGTTGCCGTACTCGTACATGGTGAACCGCGTGTGCGCCGGCCGCATCCGCTGCGACGTGCGCGCCTCCCCGGAACTGACCGCCGCCCTCTCCGTGTCGGGGCTCTTCCCGGTGATGCCGCGGTCGAACACACCGTTGTCAATTTGGGCCGCGCCGCGCTGTTCGATGAACATGCTGAACATCTGCGTCTCGGTGATGAGCTCCAGCAGCGGCCGGGTCTCCTTGACCGCATTCTCGAGAAAGCCCTCTCTGTTGAACTCGGGAAACGAGCCCTCGTCTGCGTGCGTGCCACACACGCAACACACGCAACACACTTGTGGTCAGGGACTATGCGCGCTAGGCGTCTAGATCAATGAAGATTTGCATGATGACCCTACCAGCGCTACCGGGAGAGATGACGATGTAGTCGCGATACGACGCGAGCAAATCGACCATGAACCCGATGAACGCATTCGACAGCGCTGCCGTGCTGTCCTTCGGCAACTGTACACACAACACACAACACACACGACAGACACACACACAACAAAATCAGTGTGAACGCCACCACCAACGTGCGGCGAGGTGGGAACCTTGCGGTTGGAATTGCTGGAGAGGTTGGTGAGGGTCATTCGGTTGCGCGTCCGCTTGCTGACGTCCTCGATGGTGGCGCGCAGGGGTGCGACGAAGGGCGGCAGGAGCGCGGCGTCGGTGTCCTGAGAGCCCGGTGGGATCACGCGGTCGTCGTCGAGGTCCACGATCACCACGTCCTCCATGTTGCGCGACATCTCCTGCAGCTCCTCCACACTACTCCGAAGCACCCCCACCACTGTGTGCCACACGGCGCATGGTCCACTCGTGAGACCCACCGCACGCACGCACGCACGGAAACACACGCGCACGCACTACCGCACGCACGCACGAACACACCGCACGCGCACGAGGCGATGTTTGGACGTACCGAAGGGCATCGGGGCACAGCAGAAGGAGAGGAGGGAGGCGGGGAGGACCGGGATGAACACGTGCTGCCAGCTGAACGGATACAAAATCTGTGACAAGACACCCAAGACCAGGAGAGGTGAGGCCCCAGGCAAACAACAACGACGACAGCGCTGAATGATGATGACGATGACGATCATAACGATGGCGATGACGATGATGGTGACGGTGATGATGGTGGTGGTGGACGAAAGAGTCGGATGGTGATGGGGTACCGCTACGCAGGCTTGTACGCAGGCGGAGAGGGTGCTGACGCGTTCGGAGATGAAGATGATGCGGCGTTCGACGAGCAGCGAGGCGAAGGCGGCGAGGATGTTGTCGGGGGAGAGGAGGGTCACGAGCGGGCGGAAGTTGACGTGGTCGAGCAGCGAGTCGGAGTCGTCCGGCCGGCGGAAGGTGTAGTGCTCGGTCTTGGCCTTCTTCGCGGCGCTGCTGGTGGCCGGGTACTCGACGGTGAACTGCAGCGTGCCGCCCGGCTGCGGCAGCGGCTGCTCGTAAATCGCACGCAGGAACATCGTGCACGCACTGAACGGCATTCCTAGCACCGCACACACGCACACACAAGATGAGCAGCGCCCACACGCATCCTGAAAAAGATGAAATAGAGATGAAGAGATGGAGAGAGATTGAAGGAGGTGGTGGTGGTGTAGTACCAGGAGGAGCGTTCTGGTGGAGCTTGATTACTTTTTTGAGGATTTTGGAGAAGATGCTGAAGCAGGGGAGGTAGCTGACGATGCAGAAGCATTGGGGGAAGACGCGGTGGCAGTAGCCCCAGCGCTTCTCGCCGTTGGACTCGGTCAGCACGAAGGAGAAGATCTCCTCCTGCTTGGACTTCATCTTGTCGAGGCACGAATCGGGGAAGCAGAATTGCGTCACGGCCTTCATGAAGCTCGGCGGGTAGGGGAAATGGAACTTCACGTAGGGCGGGTTCTTCGATGCGTCGGACGCGGCCTTGACGGCGTTCACCCCCACCACCAGCACGCAATCGAACAAACGCTTCTGCTGCGCCATCTTCGCTCCCCCCGCCAGCATCGCATTTTCATTCCTTTCATTGTCAATTCCATTTCCAATTAGAGCGTCGCTGCTCGATTGTGACGAGGCGATGCTGGCGTGAGGCGGCCCGGCGAGAAGGGGATCGAGAACGAGTCCTGCAGGAACAGACCCGGACGAGTCTGACTCTGTGTCTCTGGCCAAGCTTCGAGGGCTGGCGAGGATGGCCGATTGGTGCAGACGGTGCGGGACCGATGCCGTCGCGCGAAATACCTGCATTTGCGCCCGCTTGGCCTCCACCCCGGCTTCCATCTTCAGCGCTCTCTCGCACTTGCTCCCTCTTCGATCTTCTTCTCTCTTATTGATTGTCCACGTGCTGGAACGCGGCCTTTTTTTTTATTGCCCAAAGCCGAACATTCCATGGCTAATTCCACAACCAAATGTCCCCGATCAATCAAACAGAAACGGATGAAATTTCTACATTTCTCGAGGTTTCTTATTTTTTTGTCCGCGGCACAGTGTGGGGCACTACAAAACAGCAACTGAGAAGGCGAGAACCTCAACAACCACAGAGAGCACAATGGAAGGAGAGATGAACGCAAGCAACAAGCCGGACCTCAAGCGCTCGCTGACCGCGGCGCGCGGTCATTACCGCAATCAGCAAAAGCCCCAACACACTCTCAGTGACCTCGGTGCCTTCCCTCCCACCACCATGAAGGTACTCCCCCTCTCCATCCTTGAGTGCCACTCAATCTATTCACCCCCCCCCCCAAAGCGTTACCTCGCTGTTAAATAAAATATGATTATCTGTATATCGTTATTTTTTTAGTTATTATTGAAACCTTATTTTGTTGGGCGTGCGGTGCAGACCAAGATCGTGTGTACGTTGGGTCCGGCCTCGTCATCGGAGGAGGTCCTGCGGGAGCTGATCCTGGCGGGCATGGACATGGTGCGCCTCAACTTCTCCCACGGCACCCACGAGGAAATGGAGGCCATCTTCTCCACCGTTCGACGCATCTCCTCCGAGTTCTCCGAGCAGGTACCCTCTACCCTCCACTTCCCTCCTTCCTTGGCACCATACCCTAAGCACGCGTGCGGTGTGTGCGGTCGTGCGTGCGGTGTGTGCGTGCGTGTGTGTGCGTGTGTGTGTGTGTGTGTGCGTGTGGTGTGTGTGGAATGTGTGCGCAGGTGTCGATCCTGTGCGATATCCAGGGACCCAAGATCCGCACGGGGAAGGTTAAGGAGGCGTTCAACGTGGACGTGGGCGACCACATCGACGTGACGGCCGACAGCGTGCTCGGTACGCCTGAGTGCGTGCAGATCAAGTACCCGCACATGATGGAGGACCTCGATGTGGGCGACAAGATCTTCATCAACGACGGCATCGTCAAGCTGCGGGTGGAGGCCAAGAAGGCCCGCAGTCTCGCGTGCGTGGTCGAGGCCGGCGGCCAGATCTCGGACCACAAGGGCTGCAACATCCCCAAGGGCAAGCTCTCCCTCAACATCATCACCGAGAAGGACAAGGTGCGCCGCCTCTTTCGCTCTTTATTCTTCGTTCTTTGGCCCGATCTCAAACGCTCGCGGCGGTGTTGTGTGGTTGGTTCGGTCCACAGAAAGACCTGGAGCTGATCGCGAAGTTGAACCCCGAGTACGTGGCCGCCTCGTTCATCGGCAACGGCGCAGACGTGGAGAAGGTGCGAAGCTGTCTGCGGGACTTTGGCAACACGGACGTCAAGATCATGGCCAAGGTGGAGAGGCCGGGCGCCCTGGACTGCATCGACGAAATCATCAGCGCCTCCGACGCCATTATGGTCGCCCGCGGTGACCTGGGCGTGGAGATCCCGACGTGGGGCGTGCCCGCCGCGCAGAAGGACATCGTGCGCAAGTGCAACAGGGAGGGCAAGCCCGTGATCGTCGCCACCCAGGTACGAGCACTCATGACCCAGCGGCCGCACCGGCGGTGGTGGTCTCACATATCTGTGGCGGGGGCGGACAGATGCTGGAGTCGATGACTCTCGCGCAGCGCCCCACCCGCGCCGAGGCCAGCGACGTATTCAACGCCGTGCTCGACGGCGCCGACGCTGTGATGCTCTCCGGCGAGACTTCGGTCGGCAAGTTCCCCGTCATCTGCGTCAAGGTACCACCATCTCCATCACCATCACCATCACAACCTCTGCGCTGTGCTAATCACACACACACACACACGACACACACGACACACACGACACACACGACACACACAATGCCAGACAATGGACTCGATCGTGGGGGAGGCGGAGCGATTTATGGAGAGTCGCAACCCGGACCACTACGACTCGGCGAACCCGGGCAATGCCGAGCTGATGGGCCACGGCTGCTTCACCATGGCCAAGCAGTTCAACGCCCAGGGCATCTCCGGCAAGATCGTCACCATCGCCACCACCGGCTACAGGTACCGTCGTGTGTGTGCGTGTGCGTGCGTGCGTGTGTGGTCTCACGCTCTGGTGCACCGCCACCCATCTCCTCAGCACGCGCATGGTGTCCAAGTACCGCCCCAACATTCCGATCCTGGCGTTCACGGCCAACCTGAGGGCGGCCCGCGAGCTCAACGTCGTGTGGGGCGTCCAGAGCATCTACTCCCCGCTGGTCACTGGCGACTCAGTCGAAGAAAAGGCCCGCAACGCCATCAAGATGGTACCCCTCCCAGAAGCGCGTCTCGTGTTGCGCGTGCGGCATTGCGTGTGTGACTCGCCAGCTGCTGACGTTTTGGGTTCATTGGCGCTGTCAGGGGCTGGATCTGGACCTGATCGACAAGAACGACCACGTGATCGTGGTGGCCAGTTCCCACCTGGCGCCCAGCAGCGGCGTCTTCTCGGGCATCTACAGCGTCAATGACCTCCTCGCCGAAGCGCCCGACACCACGCACTAGGTAACGAGGCCTTGGTGGCACGACAAGAAGACAAAAAAAGAGAACGTGAATATGAGTTGAATATTAAAATTAAAATACAGTAAACTCGCGGAGTGGTGTTGGTGTTGGTGGTGCGGGGTGATGCATGTTGACGTTGTTGCTCACGGGTGGACGGCGGTGTCGTCGTTGTCCTCCTTGTTGCGCGACTCGGTGTCGGCGAGGGAGGCCTCCCACGAGAAGTCCTTGAAGTAGGTCGACGCCGCCACGGAGTCGGGCGAGAGCGACGATCGGCAATCCACCCGCTCGCTCACCACCAACGGGTCCTCGGCCGCCGACGGCCGCACTTGCTCCTGTGTGCCCACACTCGCGCTCAGCAAGAAGAACGGAAGCGAAAGCGACGGGAAAAAGAGTGCAAGGGGCCAAAGAACGAAAGCGAAGAAAGAGAGAAGGGAGTACCTCGACGCGGGGCTTGAAGGGCGGCTTCACCTCGCGGCGGGAGTAGGCGTCCCAGTCGACGTTGGCGAAGAAGGGGTGCTTCTTGACGCCCGCCACGCCCGTCGGACCGGAGCCCAGCCGGTCCTCGGGTCGCCGCGTGAGCAGGGCCTTCACCAGGCTCTCCGCCTCCAGCGACATATACTCCGGACACTCCACCGTGCCCTGTCATGTGTGCGTGTGCGCGTTTCGTCAGCGTGTGCGGTGGTGCGTGCGTGTGCGTGAGTGTGTGCGTGTGCGGTTGTGCGTGTGATTGTGTACCTTGATGGTCTTGAGGTACATGGTGTTGCGGTTCTTGGAGTAGAAGGGCGGCTTGCCGGTGAGCATTTCGAAGAGGAGGATGCCGCAGGACCACCAGTCGACGGCCTTGCCGTGGCCGATCCCGGTGATGATCTCCGGCGCCAGGTACTCGGGGGTCCCGCAGAAGGTGCGCGCCGTCTGCCCGTCGCCCTGCCCGCCCACGCTCGTGATGCCCGTCTTCGACAGCCCTGGTTCGCCCTCATATGAGCCACCAGGTTTGCGGTGTGTGCGGTGTGTGCGGTGTGTGGTACCAAAGTCGGTGAGCTTGATGTGGCCCTCGCGATCGAGAAGAATGTTCTCGGGCTTGAGGTCACGATAGATGATGTCGTGACGATGCAGGAAGTCCAGCGCCAGCATCACCTCCACGATGTAGAACCGCGCCACGTGCTCTGGGAAGCAGCCCGACCTGTGGCATTAATTACATCATAGACAGAGATGAGCCACCCAACGACCGTTTGACGAGCGAGAGACTGTGATGTGTGGTCGTGTCGTGTCATGTCGTGTCGTGTCGTGTCGTTGGTCGTGTCGTGTGCGTGTCGTGTCGTACCGTCTGAGGTGAACAAAGAGTTCGCCGCCCTCGACATACTCGAGACACATGTAAAGCTTCTCGTCCGTCTGGAACGCAGCGGCCAGCTTGACCACGAACGGGTGCTGCAGAGATGGCGAAGGAATGCGTATGACTGGGGTTAGGCAACGAAGAGAAGTATCGGGAATGTGGGGAATGTGTGTGCCTGGAGAGTCGAAAGAATGTTCTTCTCGGTGTTGGTGTGGGCGATCTGGTTGCGTTTGTAGACGTCCGACTTCTTCAAAATCTTGAGGGCGTACTTCTGCCCGTTGTCCAGCCTCTGTACCAGCAGCACCTGCACGCACCGCGGGCCCAGCCACACGTCAGCCAACCGTTCTTCCATACGCGCGTGTGTCATGTGTGTCATGTGTGTCGTGTGCGTCGTGTGTGGGTACCTTGCCGAAGCTGCCCTTGCCGAGGACCTTGAGAAGCTCGAAATCTTCGAGGGCGGTCCTCTTGTTGCCCTGCATGGACTGCTGGAGTTCCTTCTGCGCCTTCTCCTTCTCCTTCTCCATCTGGTACCCGTAGAGCTTGGACTCGAACGACAGCTGCCGCTCCTTCTTCGCCTTCTCCTCCTCGCCCTCGCCTTCACCCTCGCCCTCCTCCTCGCCCTCTTCATCCTCATTCTCCCAAAACGCAGCGTCACCCGCTGCACATTACAAGACGACACGACACACGACATACGACACACACGACACACACGCAACACACGACACACACATGATACGACACACGGTTGTGAGGAATTCCTGGTATGCTGGTAGGGAAGGAATGCCGAGCGAAGCGGAGGAATGTGGGGGGTACCGGTGCTGGTGGCGAGGAGGGAGAGGGGTCCGATGGGACTGCCGCAGGGCGACAGGGAGAGCATGTCCTTCTTGAACTTTTGCTCGTTGTTGTTGCTGCCCTGATGCTCGCCCCGATCCTCGTCCGTCGTCGCCGGCGCCGGCGCCACCCTGAACCCTCTCAAACGTAAGCAACACGCACGACACGCACGACACGCACACACACACACACCACACACACGAACCCGTTGGCGGAGTCGGCGGCGGTTGCGGCGGCGGACTTGACGTGGATTTGGCCCAGGCCGAGTCCCTTGAGGGCGTCGATGACGCGGCTGGCCTGCTCGGAGGTCTCGGCGTCGAAGGAGTAGTGGTGGAAGAAGGTGATGTTGAAGGACTTGGGGTTCGTCTCGCTCTGCGTGATCCGGTACACGTCCTCCGCCCGCACGAACCACTGGATCTGCTTCCCCTTCATGTTCGCCACGCCCGACGGACTCAACGCCAATATCCTGCCCAACACCACCAACAGAAGAACGAAGACAAAGAACGAAGACGACAAACACGAACACTCGCACGAGTCAGACAGGACGCCTCAAGGCCGCGCCCGCTCTCTTCCTAACGCTCGGTCACTCTCCCCTCAAGCCCCAAAGTGAAGGCCTTCGCTCTTTGTCGCGGGGGGGAGGGCTTCGATCTTTAAGAGATTGGTGCGGGGGGGGGGCGTAGTACCTCTTTTGACGTTTGCCGTATTGGTTGGTCTTGATGACTTTGAAGCAGATGAGGGCGCCCCCCTCGCCGTTCTTCTGCCGCTTGCGCTCCTCCTTGCCCAGGTCCTTGCCCTTCTTGCGGAGGCCCTTGCGGCCCGACTTCTGCTCCTTCTGCTCCTGCTTCTTCGATTTCGTGGATACGCGCACCTTCCAGTTCCGTCCGCCGTTGTCCGACGAGGCCTTGAGCTCCTCCATCAACGCCTCGCCCCCGCCCGGGGGCGTGTGGGTCCGCGACCTGCTGCTGCTGATCGGGTTGCTGCTCGGCGAATTCACCCCGGACGACGACGACGTGTCCACTTCATCTCCACTCGACGACTCCATCTCTTCTTCTCCTCTTTGTCTTCTTCCTTTTCTTCTTCGTTATTATTGTTTACTGTTTGGTCAGCGTGCCTCGTGCTGTTCGACGCGTGTGTTGTGCGACGAACAATAAAAAGAAAAAAAGAGGAAAAAAACACAATACTGCCCTCGAACGTTGGGTTGCTTCCTTGGGTGAGGGTGAGGGTGAGAGTGAGAGAAGACTTCAGTCTGGTCCGGCGAAGGAAGAAAACGAGACCGGTCAGTGGCGGGTAACGGGCGTGGTGCACTGTGCCCAGCAAGAATGGTGGCGTAGTAGGCCACCGACAGAAGACGATCGGCGATCGGGCAAATAACAAAAGACACCCAAATGAACGAGGGAAACTCGCGCGAACGGACACACTTCGAGCAAAGACCCAAACGGGGAGGGGAGGTGAGTGAGTCATCTCTCCGGCCCAGACCGGCTGGCACTTACTGTGACGCACGCCCTGTAACAGCGGACATTCCGCGTCGACGCCAGCGACATCTTGTTGCGGCCGCTTGCGGCTTCGGTGGACTGCGATTTAGTTGAGGTTGGAGGTGGCTGACACTTGATGTACATTGGTGGGAGGCAATTACACAACAGAACGTTGTTCTGTTCCAGATCGTGGGTGAAGCTTCACTCTTCTCCTTGGAGCATTCGACTCTATTTTCACCAACACGCCCGTAAAAAAATAAATATATAAAATATTAGTGCCCACCGATCGGTGACGCGATCACGCAACCCACCACAAGCACTGGGGGTAAAATGATGTGAGAAGCGAAAGAGAGAGGGGACGGAGGTGAACCTTGAAGGCGAGCAGGCGCGAAAAGAAGATGGAGGTCTGTAGGCGGAGCGGCTCCGAGGCGATTCGAGCAAGGAAGGACTCCAGGTCCGCATCGCCCAGATACAGGCACAACAGCGACAAGAACTGTGTGGTGCGGCCGTTCGGAGTTAAAATGATTGAGTCAATCACTCGGCGCGAGGGTAGTGAACGGGGGGGGGGTGGCGTACATCGGAGTACTGCCGCTTGGTCTGCACGAGGGCGAGGAGGTTGGCGAAGATGACGTCGAGCGAGGAGGGATCGCCGCTGGTCGGCTTGCCGTCCTTTTCGCCCTCCACGATCTGCTGGAGCTGCTTGATGTGGTGCAACACCAGGCTCGTTCTGCGCGTGAGTGAGTCGTGGTGGGAGCGGGTGAGAACTCAGCGTCAGCGTCGATCCATTCCACGTTCCAAACTCTCTGTCATTCCCGCCCCCAGCGTACCGCGTTTGATCGGATCCCTCGTCGTCATCGGGCTGCTCCTGTATCCGGAACCCACTCTTCACCCACTGCTCATACCTGCACACCGTTTATGATCGCCCAGTAGTTGGCTGTGGGCTTTTGGCGTTCAACATTCCACGCGAGCGAGGTGGGCGTACCGCTGGAAGGCGAGGGTCTCGCGGATCTTCTTGTGGACGGCGGAGAGCTGGTCGGCCGCCTTCTGCTTCTCGGGCACGAGCGGCTTGATGGCCGGACCCAAGGCTGCATCGAGCAGGTTCAGTGTGTTCTCCTGACGAATTGGAAAGGCGCGGGCGCGAACGTCAGCGTACGTTGGCACTACCATGAACGGCGATCATCAAAAAAATGAAGGCACGGGCGCGCACCTGGAAGCGCCGTCGCAGCCAGGCTTCGCCGACGTCGAGGGCAAGGCCCTTCTTGAGAAGCTTGATGAGCTTCTCGTTGTAGGTAGCCACCGCCGAAGGTCCGGCCAATGACTGACGCGAGTACGAATCCAACTTGCTCGCAAACAGCCGCAGACTGTAGGCACAGTGTCGTGTTACACTCCTATACGCGCGCGCGTTGTGCAGCATGCTTGCGCAGTGAGAAACGGCAAGGGTTAAGTACCCCGAGGTGGACTTCTCGCTCATGGAGCTGACGACCTGGCCGGTGATGAGCTGCTCGACCTTGGGCGAGCGAATGACGACCTTGCCGCTCTCGAGATCGGCCAGCACGTCCCAATCGCACTTCTCCTTGAAGTACGGGTTCGTCGTACCCGCAATGAACCCGTCCCTGCGGTCGCCACACACACACACACATGCACACATATGGACGAGTTAACGAATACCAATCGCTCGCCACGACGATGGTTGAAGAAGGTGCGAGTGCGCTGCGTACACATCCTGGAAGATAACGTCGGTCAAGCTGACGTAGGGGAAGGCCCGCTCCATCAAAATGCCCGACAGGGGCGGACACACGAGCCCCACGATCGACAGCACCGACCTGTCGACCCCGAGGGAGGTGGTGGGTCAGGCGGGCGATGATCGCACACGCGGTCGTCACAGGGGTAAGGGTGAACGACGGGGGAACGCACTGGCAGATATCCGAGGTGGAGACGTTGTGTCCCATGACCAGCAGACGGTAGCCCATGAGCACGGTCATGTAGAGATAGACAACGCCCTTGGCCTTGAACTTGCGCAACAAGTCGCGGACCGAAATCTGTTCAACGTCGTACACGATGGCGACGGTGAGCGCATGCGTTTGGGTCAGGTGTGTGGTGAGACTTTCAGGAAGTCGCACCTCGTCGAACTGGTCCTTGGAGTGGTGGAGCGGAACGCGCAGAGGTTCTTCGAATATGAACTGCTGGCCGTGCTCCAGCGCGACTTGTCCCGACGCTGACTCGGCGCTGCTCGGCACGAAAAAGGAATAGAGCGGTCGGCTGCTGTATTGCGCGAAGCTCTGCGTGTTACTGATGATGGTCTGCCACAGCCACAGCCACAGTCACCACAACTGCTTTTCAGTCGCCCAGCAAGAGAACGAAACATGGGTAGCAATGGGGCACCTTCTGACGGGAGAGGTCAGTGTTGTTGATCGAGGAGTAGAGGCATTGTAGTACACCGACGTCCTCCTCGTGAAAGTACTCCTGAAGGGCGCGGAACAGAAGGGGCTGCCATCATCACAAAGGGAGAAAAGGGACGCCACAGGTCAGACTTTCAGCTGGGCCGTGGGAATCCAGTCCAGCCCGCGCGGCATTGCAAAGAAAGAATGAATGAATGAATGAAGGAGGAACCCGAAACACGTTGACGAACGGAAGCCGCGAGCAGATGGCGATCGACCGAATGGTGGCACCGCGCCGCACAGTTTCGTCCTAGGTCGTAGTGGGCAGGACAACAGTCCGTGTGAGCCGTGCTGCGAGCGGGGAGGGGCGGGCAGGAGGGAGCGATTGTGTAGTACCTTACGGCAGTGGATGAGGGTGAGGCAATAGAGCGGCTTCTCGTCATCGCGTTCGTTTTTGTTGTTGACCCCCATCTTGCCCACCTCTTTCATCTGTTTGGCCCGTCCGCGCTCCTCATTGCTGTATGTGATGGGAACATGCCGTAAGAAACCCTCCAAACGTCAGCCCAGCCCGCGCGGGCTCGCTGTAGGGCAGCGTACCCGATCACTTCCCACGACTCCATGTCATCTGCCGAAGCTCGGTTCTGTGTGCACGTCAGTTGCATGTGGTGAGCATCATCATCATGCACTGTGCAGGACACAACTCGAGACCAGAAGGTTGATGTACGCTGTAGTGGACCTCTCTGTTCAGGAAGAAGAGCGTCCAGTCCCATTCCTGTCACACAACAAAAGTTCATTGTTAAATATAAAATAGAATACATAAAAAATGAAAACGAACTGGATTGGGAGTTGGGACCTGGTTCTGTGCACCATCGGGCAGCATGCGGTCTGCCAAAAAGCTTGAGAAGGAATTGGAGAGAGATTAGGATCCAACGTTGCATTATTAAAAGGTAAATGTAACATTGATGCAGCGGTGTACTCGTCGGCATAGTTTGGTATGGGTCCGGGTATTTGGTGCTTGAGAGTGCTGCCCTTGTCGATGTCAAACTCGGCCAGCAGTATGTGCTCTATGTTGCGCCCGCTCATCTCCGCCATCCTTTCCATCTTGTCAAATATGTTTTTTTGCAATTTTAATATCCCATTTTTTATTTGCCATAGTGGACTATTTCCAGACACGTGTAATGACGTTAAAATTATAATAAATAAGCAAATGATCAAATCAAATTGAAGGTTTCGATAGTGAAGGGGGCGAACAAGATGTTCTCGTCACAAAGCCCTGCCCGCCGGACGATCACGCCCAAGGATGTGGAGGATGCGGTGACCCTCCAGGTGCGCTACGTGAAGGCCACGACGCAGGACAAATCCCGGGTCACGGCCGTACGCAAGATGCGATTCGACCGGTCGTGGACCATCAGGAAGGGCCTCACCATGATGGCCACCGAGGGTCGCATGCCCCACATGGAGGGCAAGTACCTCTACCAGCCCAACGCCGTCGATCGCAAGGTCTTCGGCACCTGGCTCCAGCCCGACAAGACCTTTGCCGACTACAACATCAAAGACATGGTACTGTATTACTTTTCCACTTATTATTCTTATTTACTATATTTACTATTATTATTACTATTACATTTTAATACTCGCCTAATACTTGTTATCTTTATTTTATTGTAAATTATTGCTGGGCAGGACGAGGTGGAGGTGAAGCACAAGCCGCAGCTGGTGACGTTCGGGGTGTGGTCGTCGCTGACGGACGTGGCCCACTGCCCGTGGCTCCTGCCGCCGGCCTTCTCCGAGACCAAGATCGACCCGACCGTCAGCGTCGAGCTCGACTTCCGCGAGCCGCTGCGCGACATCGTGCCCTTCCTGCCCGACCTCTTCGGTGGCGGCGTCATCAAGCGAGGCGAGGAATACATCTTCCAGCACCTCTGGACCGAAGCCGGCCAGTCTCGCCGTACCACGATACCCACGACACACGACACACAGCATGCAACACGCATACGCATACGCATACACGACACGACACGACACGACACGACACGACACGACACGACACGACACGACACGACACGACACGACACGACACGACACGACACGACACGACACGACACACTCACCCTCGCGTGCAGGTAAGTGGCTGAATGCGGGAGCATCGCTGGAGGAGCAGGACATTATCCCGGGCAGCATCCTGGTGCTCACTCCCCTGGGACCCTTCCTCAAGGTGCCAGCACCACAACTCCCGCGCTCGCATGCGATGCACTGTGTATGCCGTGTGTCGTGTGTGTCGTGCGTGTCGTGAATGTCGTGTGTGTCGTGTGTGTCGTGTGTCGGCGTCGTGCGTCTGCTCACGCGAGGTCACACGACTGCATACAGAGGCCACTCACTTCGATCAAGAATCCGGAGAAGAGCGGATTCCTCATGAAGCAATCGATCAAGGAGCCCGGCGGCTTCCTGGTCGACGCCAAGACGGCCTTCACCGGCGAGTCGGGCGCGAGCAAGAAGACGGGCACCAAGAAGCGGTGGTTCGTCGTCGAAGACAACCTGCTGTACTACTACGCTTCCAAGACTGTACGCCAGTCCTTCTTCTCTCCGCCCCGCAAGGCGTAGCGCCACCTTAACTCACTGGCTGTGACGAGCAGGCAAGCACGCCCAGCGGAGTGATACCGCTGGACTACTGTTCCATCTCCGAGCTCCAAAGCCCGACCGCTGACAAGTATCAGTTCGAGCTCATCGGCAACATCGAGTGCTTCAGCAACAAGGTTCCGTACGCTTGCCGTGTGACGGTCGTGTTCGTCGCGCCCTAGGGCCTAACGCTGCTGACACGATACCAGGTGGCGCGTTATCTCATTTTCGACGACAACGAGGCCCAGGTCCGAGAGTGGATGAAGATCGTGCGTTACAAGTGCGCCAATTGCTGTACGCCATCACCCTCCACTTTCTCTCGCTCTCTCGCTCTCCATTTTTTGACACATGGGCGGGTGTAGCGGACAAGCGCGTGTTCGAGGTGTCGATTACCAAAACGATGAAGCACACCAAGGGCGACATCCCCAACATCATCAAGAAGACCGTCAAGTACATCGAGGAGCGAGGTACACGCCAGTCCCCCACCACCACCACCACCACCACCACCACCACCACCACCACCACCACCACCACCACCACCACCACCACCACCGTCCACCACCGTCCACCACCGTCCACCACCGTCCACCACCACCACCACGTTCGGTCGACAGCGGACCAACCAACGGGATGGCGCAGGAATGGACGTGGAGGGTATCTTCCGTAAGTCGGGCGGCATGATCTCGGTGCAGAAGTATCGCGATCTGTACGATAACGGGGAGGACCCCGACCTCAGCGAGTGCGTGGACCCGCACACCGTGTCGGGCCTCCTCAAGCTCTACCTCCGCAGCTTGCCCGAACCCCTCATCACCTACGACCTCTACGGTACTGGCTCCCCCCCCCTGCTCACATTCCTCGACTTCGGGTCTGACGAATTCATTGCCTGGTCTGCAGACAAGTTTAAGGAGGCGAGTGAGCTCGGCAATGCGGTGGAGAGCGCCGCGCGGATGCGTGCCCTGGTCAACTCGCTGCCGCAGGACAACCAGGTGGTGCTCGAGTACCTCATCGACTTCATCGGCCGCGTGGCGCAGCACTCGGCCACCAATTTCATGCACATCCAGAACCTGGCGACCGTGTTCGGACCCAACCTGCTGCGGCCGAAGGACGCGTCGGCCATCGAGATGATGGGCCACACCAGCACCATCTGCGCCATCGTCGAGCTTCTCATCGGCCGGCGAGAGGAAATCTTTGCGGTACGTGTGCCGTGTCGTGTCGTTGGTCGTGTCGTTGGTCGTGTTGCGTTACTCAACGTGTTGGCGCACACAGGACGTTAAGTCGGAACGTGCGGCGCGAGTGCGAGCAGCGACGGAGACGCCAGACCACCCCGAGGGACTTCATGCCGCGTCAGATCTGACCGAGAGGAAGATCCGAGACTGTACGTGGCGCCCGGGGCACTCATACGCGTCACACACACACACACACACACACAAGAGGGATGCACAGCTAACCCTCGTGTGTCGTGGGTATGCAGTCACCAAGGCGGACAACCCGGTGCTGGCCGCCCAGGAGGAGCTCCACGCGCTGGGGCTGCGGCTGGACGAGCTGGGCAAGCGGATGCACGATGAGAAGGTCGCGCTCGACCGCCTCGCCGACCTGACTTCTCGGTTCATGCGGTAGTACGTTCCGCCCCCACTGACAATGCAGGCGCCTCCTCATCTATTGTTTTACCACCCAATGCGTGTATTTTTTGGGCTTATGTCGCATAAAAGCTCTTGCTAAAAGAAAGGTGATGATGCTAGTCGTATGTAGGGAGTGATTTGGGTTGACCTCGTGGGTGGGGGTGATCAAGATGAAGAGCGCTGTGACTTGTGGATACGGCCATACTGCGCAGAAAGCACCGCTTCCCATCCGAACAGCGAAGTTAAGCTGCGCCAGGCGGTGTTAGTACTGGGGTGGGCGACCACCCGGGAATCCACCGTGCCGTATCCTTTTTACTCCACCTCTCTCTACTGAGTGCTTGTCATCTCTCCCTTTGCCCCCAAGCGCACCCATTTGTCGACAAAGGCTCTGCTGACGTCACCAAAGAGATAAACTGTTTTTTATTTATTTTCGCACCAGGAAGCAGGGAGCCACACTCGATTGCTGCGGCAGATTTGCTTGAATTGAGCTATGTTGACCCTCAGCGATACGCAGAAGGTGGGGCTGGTGATGACGAGCTTTGGGGCGTTCTGCACTGCCTTCGGCATCCTTCTGATGATGGACCGCGGCCTCCTTGCCCTGGGCAACGTGTGCACCCACCCTCTTGTACTCCTCGTGCTCTCCCCCCCACCACATCAGTAACCTGCAACATACCCCCCGTGCAGATACTGTTCGTGACAGGGTCGGTGCTGCTTGTGGGTACCTTTACACGACACTCCACACAACGCACGCAGGTACACCAGCGCCGCGGTTCACGCTCTCACCCTTGTCGCGTGCTGCGGTGCCTCTAGGCTTGGACAGGGCGTCTTCGTTCTTCCTCGAGCAGAGTCGGCTGAAGGGCAGCGTGTGCTTTTTCGGCGGGATCGTGTTCGTGCTCATCAAGTGGCCCATCCTCGGCCTTCTCGTCGAGGTGTTTGGCTTCGTTAATCTTTTCGGGTAGAGTAGAGCAATGTCCCCCCCCCCAAAGCGTGCCTGTGTGTCATGTTTGTCCACTTATGCCCGCAGGCCAACTACTGACTTGAGTGGTGGATTGTGTCGTGCTACTTGGTTATCCGATACAGCAACTCCTTCCCATGGCTGCTGATGATCCTGAGGAACGTACCGGTTCTCGGCACCTTGCTCTCACTCCCCGTGATATCCCCCGTACGTGACCTCCTCCCCTCTGTGTCGAGCCTTTGATCTCACCTCAGCGTGTGCGCCACTGCCCTTGTGGCTTGCCGACAGTTCCTGGATTGGGTCAGTGGCGTTGTTGCAAGCGACAGCAGCAATAAAGCCGAGTGAGGATCACACTGCACAACCCGCGTACCGCCCGACGTGTGGCGTGCCACACGATTAAGGATCGCACGTGAGCCCATAACGGGGTAGTACTCACACTGCATCACGGCGAGTGATGGGCGAGCGCGGACAGCCGGGACACCTCATAGCTGTACTTCGAGACTGCATCGTGCAGGACGAAGATGAGGGCTAATGAAATGACTGTCAGATTGCCAGCCCAGCAAAACGGTATTATTCCCACGTGGCGGGCATAGGCGGTCGCGATCTTTGTGAAAGAAACAAAATCCGGCACCTGCCAGCTGGTTCCAGGGCGTTACGCGTTGGTTTGGGTAGGGCGAGCCTCGACCAGGTTGAGCTGCTGTTGCGGGGCGAGCACTTGCGCCAGCTCCAGCCCGGCCGACTGCAGCAGCTGCCGGTACTCTTCCTCCGTGCGCTCTTTGGCTCCGAGTGCCACCATCATGTCTGTTCCAAGTCCGTCGCTGTCCGTAAGAAGGGGAACCAAGTTGCGTGCGCGCGTGTGTGTGCGGTGGTGTGCGCGGGTGTGGGCGCGTGTGGGCGGGAGAAGCGGGACTTACGGAGCGCTGGACGTCGAGGTCATAAGCCTTGGCCAAGGAGGGTCCTCTGGTGACCCATGGCCCTGTGGGCGGCCCGCAAGATGGGTCGTGCCTGTTGATCGTCGCTTGTTAACTCTACCTTGCGCCCTCGCTTTTTGTGAACGCCGAGGCCAAGGCTGCTGTGCACCTCATCGTCGGCCCAATCGTGAATGATCGCTTTCAGTAGGTAGAGGTCGACCCCTGTCGGGACGTTGGTCTCCGCCTCAGCAGCCAGGAAGCTGCCTGCATGCAGTTCCACTCTGTCCTTGAGGTCATCGGCCACCACGACAAGTAATACTAGGTCGTAATACCTCCCCCAACCTGTGCAGGTTCGAGCAGGTGCAAGTACCAGACACCAATTGCATGATTTTGTCCGCCGTGTAGTAGATGGTGGTTTTCCTGTAAAGTGAAACTTGTGGCACAGTGCATTTAAGAGGGTCCAATCACGCACAAGTGGAAAGAGGGTCCCCACGTGGCACAAGGAGGAACACCCGTATGTAACGGCACGACGAATGTACAAACAAACTTGCCCACTAAGCTCGGCCGCGCTAGTAACTTCTTCTCTTCAGCCCTCCTCTCCGATGCCACTAGTCCCCTCCTCCTCTTCCAGCTTCCTCCTCAATGGAGCTGGTCTTCGCTGCATGAAGAGCTGCATGCAAGGCGGAAGCTGCCAGGCATCAACGAGTCTCGCCTTGTTCGAGATGTCGTTGCCATTGCCTCCTCTCTGCTTCTGGCACTTTTGGGAGACCTGCCCACACCACATGTATCGCAAGTTGTGCCCGCGACGCGAGGGCGTGGGCCGCCTACTGCGATCAAGAAGTGGTGGACTCTGACCTTTTTGTTTGTCTGAGCAGATTGAGGAAGTGGAGGCCAAGCGGTTGTTGGCCTCAGATGAAGATGACGATCAAAAAGAAAAACGGCGGTGGATTCCCGTGTACGATTGAACAATCGTTTATTTGGTTGGTGTAGGTTGGTTGTATGCACAGATGCCTCTGCCCTCAGAGCGAGTGGTGTAGATGGTGGAGAGGTTAAATTTACACGCTGGCTTCCCGTACGGGGTAGAAGTAGGGGTGGTTCATGGCCTCCTTGGCCGTGAGACGCGTCTGGTGGTCGTAGCGCAGCAGCTTGTCCAGGAAGTCGATGGCCTCCGGCACCGCCAGGTGCTTGTTCTCGTTCGTGACAAACTTCTTCCACGGTTTCCGCGAATGCCTGTTGTGAATGGGTGTCGTGTGTTAAGCACAGGCGAAGCGGCAGCACGGGCTACAAGCGGACGACGTACCTTCCAATCATCGATTGGAAATGGGGGTCGAGCACGATGGTGTACTTGTCCAAGTAGGCGTAGAGCCCCTCCGTGCCCAGCACCTTGGCGATCTTGACCAGCTGATCCTGGTTGTCGTGTCCATGGAAGAACGGTTCCTTGCGGAAGATCTGGAAGAAGCGAAGATCATCAGAGTCTTGCGCGAGCATGAACGAACACAAACGGAGTTGTACCATGCCAGCAAACATGCAGCCTAAGCTCCACATGTCGAGGCTGTAGTCGTAGTCCTGGAGGTCGACGAGCAGTTCGGGTCCCTTGAAGTAGCGCGAGGCGACGCGCACGTTGTACTCTTGCTCCGGATGGTAGAACTCGGCCAGACCCCAGTCGATGAGCCGCAGCTTCCGCTTGGAGTGGTCGATCATCACGTTGTGTGGCTTCACGTCCCGGTGCATGATGCCGTTCGAGTGGGCGTAGTCCAAAGCCTGCGCCCACACCACGCACGCACGCACGCACGCGCATAGCACCGCTTAGTTGTGCCGGCCGAGGAGAGAAGCGGGGGAATGCAAGGAGGAGTGTCTACCTTGAGAAGTTCGTAGAGGTAATAACGCACGTCGTAGTCGCTGAGCGTGGGGTACAGGATCTTGAAGTCAGTGTTGTTGACGAATTCGAAGATGAGGCTGGGCGTCTTGGAATGCGGGTCGCGCACGACGTCCATGAGTTTGATGATGTTGGGGCCACCGCACAGATTCTGGAGGATCTTGATCTCGCGCCTGATCTTCTTCTTTTTCACTGGTTTGAGGATTTTCACGATGCACTTCTCTGACGTGACCGAATTGAGGCCTTCGAACACCTCGCTGTACTTGCCCCTTCCCACCTTTCGTATCACCTCGTAGTCATCCTGGTCACTGCGTGCCGTTTGTTAGCCTCCAGGCGAATTGCAGCGAGTAATGTTGATTGCCGGGGGGGGGGGCAAAACAAAAAGACATACCCCCACTGCACATTGAGGGCTTCGTAATTCCAGTACTCCCTGGGCCTGTGCTGATTCACGTCGGCATACACCCTGGCCCTACTCTTGACCGTTCGATTACGATTCCTGTGTCTGGCCGAATTAGTGGCCGGCAGCTTCCACATCTCTGCCTGGTTATGGGTGGTCCTCGCGATTGACCCGCTGACCGCTGTACGAATCGTTAGCTGAGTCCTCTTCGTCGTTGATTTGCTCTCGCAGGGCACCTTTGCGGTTATGGCACGCAACTGTTGATCTTCAGGACCGTCCGGAGTGCTCTCGGTCGTTTTCCGATTTCAGTCGACCAACCGAATTTCAACGCCGGATAATTAACCCAGGAAATCAAGGAAACTCATTTTCCTTCCATCTTCTCGTTGACACGTTGCGCTGAGGCTGGTTGTGTGGCGGTATGCTGTTCAAGCTGCAGATTCTGAGCCTGTCTCTAGAACCTGGCATCCCATTTAAAGCCAAGGATGAGCGACCCCGCAACATCTTTCTGGACCTGTGGAGCCAAGGCCAACCGAAACGGTATTTATTTCCCTTTAATCGCATTAATGTGCATCGTTCATCATTTCATGAGTGTCAAGTCACCGCGTTTATGCGGATATATTTGTTATAGATAATAATATTGAATGCACAAATGAAATCTGTGTGCCAGGCGGTACTTCCTAGGTAGGTTTGGGAGCTCGAAGCAGAAGCGCTACGCATCGGTGGTGCACTTCACCTCCACTCCGGTGACGCTGCAGCTTTCGTTCGGCGTCGGTGGTGTGGCACTGCTCTACAACAACCTCGGTCGGCACACACTGTTCGAGTTCCTCGATGACCCGCACTCCTCCAAAACCGAAAGGCGACAGGTTAGAAGCGCGCGCGCGTGTATGTGCTGTGTGATGTGTGTGATGTATGTTCGATGTGTGTTGTGAGTTGTCGTGCAACATTTGATTGATGAACAACGGTCAGTTTCTGCCTTTTGGCCGAGGCGGGCCAGTGTACCACCTGGAGTACATCCTCAAGCCGGTGACCTGCGCCTACGGGTTCGTCCTCAACGAGATCTCATGCCTCAGCCAGGTCTCTTCAAAACTGCGCAAGGATCCCCTCGACGTCGAGGTGCGGTGCCAGTCTTCCCTATGCACAGGGCCAGCGAGTCTCACCGTGTTGGCGCGCGCGCGCGCATGTGTGTGTGTGTGGTGCCATGCAGGTAGAATTCAACAACTCGAGGCACAGCATCCTACCGGGCGTGATGAACCGATACAGCATGGGCACCTTCTCTTCGAACGAAGTTAGCACTATCCACTCTGTCAATAACTATATCCTCACCCAACCCCTCTTTCATTTATTTATTTGTTCACTTTCACTCGCTGCTGCTGCTTCTGCTGCTCAACTGTGTTCATTTCCTTAACGCATAACACGTTCCTTCGCTTCGCTGAGCAACTTCGTGGTGACGTTCTACGTGCGCGGGTGGCTGTCGGACCACATCCTGGGCACCATCAAACTCCTTCCGCTCGACGAGGTCCTGCAAAACGATCCGGCCAAGGTGCTGCGCCTTCTCGATCACCAGCAGCTCGCACACGGCAGCAGCGGCGTCGCCGCGCCCAGAGCCCCCACGCGGACCAAGGTGGACGAGATCATGGGAGACAACTGCGAAGCCGACGAGCAGGTCAAAGACGACTATGCCCGGCTGGAGGAGCTCGCAGGCAAGGGCGGGCTGCTGTTCTCCTTCATGGACCACCCGGAAGACCCCGAGGAGATGGAAGAGGAACTCCTCCTTATTGGCGGTACGCCTTGCACAGTTGGAGAAGTCTTTTATTTTCTGCTTCTTCTGACCCGCCGTGCGTTGACTCTTGACAGACGACGAAACGCTGACCACGAAGACGCTCAACTTGAGCTCGCCCGAGGGCGGCTCGTACGTGATCGTGCTCAGCTTGACGAAGGAGAAAGAGGGCATGGCCGGCGATCACGTCGTGCCGGCCCACCTATGGAACTTCGTGAGTCGGCGGGACTACTACCTGCTGCGAGGCAACGAACCCGAGCCGGACGCCATTCATCACCACCGCTCCGACGAAGCGGCCGACAGCGATAACAACAGCACACGCGGAACGGACGCGATGGTGGTGCAGGGGAAGAGGATTGGCGCCAAGGACATCGAAGGTGACATGGTGACCAGCGACAGCTTCAGCAACTGGACCCAGGGCAACGATGTCGACGTGCTCATCGACGGTTTGGAGACGTTCGAACGCATGTTCGAGGTGCCCCTCCACCCACTCTTACGCATTTTGTTACGGCTCATTTATTTATTTATTTATTTATTTATTAATTACTAATGAGTTGACTGCTTTCCTGTTGGTGTTGTGCAGTGCATGATGCTTGCGCAACACTCGATCAGCATATTGGCGTGGGAGGTGTCACTTTCGTTCGGCCTCATACTGGTGCAGCGGGCCAAGATTCCCATCCCGCCACTCACACCTCCCTCAGCCAAGTGGGTGAGCCTCGAGGTACATACGCCTGATGACGTGGTGTCCGTTTACTTTTGCACCTTTGTTCATTTGTTTTTATTGTTGAGTGCAGGACGTCCTGCTATCGCGAGCACTCTCCGGCGTGCGAGTGCGCATCATCGTGTGGCGGCACGAGCTTGTATCACACATCAACCGGATGCTGTACATGGGCGAGTGGTCGATCGACAGCGAAGTGGCCAAGCTACAGAGCCGCTGCCAGAAGCACGGCCTCGTGTG